>NC_133383.1:33430345-33674797 GCF_049309525.1 Garra rufa
TTCCTTAGCAGGACAAAAACAAACTTTTAATTCAAATTCTGAACGGATTATATGTAGCAAAGGAGTGCGCAACAGCCCTTCCTTGATAATCACTAAAAACGTGTCACTTAAGTTAAACGCAAAAAGTCCCTTTATAATCTATGAATCACTTATTTACAGGATAGAGAAGACTAGCAAGTGTACAGGGAAAAACTTGGCATTTAGAGGTGAGTGAATTCAGAAACAGGTGTCAGGGCTCTCAAGTTTTGGAAAAAGTTTGGAGTGAGATTTTATCTGTTAGGGGAGGAGCCACTCAAATATTTGCAGCAGCGGCCCCTCGGCCCCACGCAATTCTCTCCAGTTTTTGGTAAAAGTTCAACTATCTATTGTTCATAATTAACCAGCACAAAATAAAAAATACAACAACTGGTAGATCTGATAAGTCAAATTCATAAAAATAAAATGTTTTAAATATTTCAAAAATGCATATGTATCAAAAGTAAAAAAAGAAATTTGGCCCCAAACGAGCAAACTAAACAGCAGTGCTCAATGCACATACTGTAAACATACAGGAGGATTGCAGAACTTGCTCATCACATGTATGTCAATCTGTGTGTGTGTTTGTGAAAGAGAGAGGGTACATATTTCAGCTTACTAATGTCATTTTGTATTTCAAGTGTTTATTGCACACTTTGATGCCTTGATGACAGTGGTAGGGGCTTGAACTTAGCTAGAGTAATTAGTTACATGTAATTGAATTATGTAATTTAATTAAAAACGACATTTAACTAATCTGTTACAGTTACTGAGAAATAACAAATATAGTTAAATTACAGTTACTTTTAAAAATGTTTACAATTACAAAGTGGGTTACATGTAAATATTTTGATTGATTTACTTCCCAAATCGCATTGACTGCTTTAAAATAAGAGACACCAATGTTTCAGGAGTTAAACAGAGGTGCTAAAGATTTTGTGGTGGCTGTGCTTTAAAATTAAATTATTATAATCTATTATAATTATAAAAAGTGGTGAAGGATTTTGTAAAATTGACAGTAATTAGTGTTGAGTGCTACTGTAAGGTAAACCTGCCTGCTTAAAAAGTAAAAAAAAAAAAAAGGATTAACAGTTGAAAACATTCCGTAGAAATTTAGTAATCAAATGTAATGTTACATTACCTCTAAAGCAATTGAAATAGTTACACTAATTTTAAATTACATTTTAAATAGGGAAATTTAATCTGTAGCCTATTACAGCCTATTTCCAAAAATAACCTTCCCAACAATGTTGATACATTTGTGTTATGAAATATATAAAACAATTTGTTTTATTTGGATGAATTTGTCTGTCTTTTTTAGCAGATTTACCAATTATCTTGTCTTTTCCTTAATTTCAGGCCCACAATTAGTTTAAGCTGTTGAAGAACTAATAATTTTGCACAAATTTGGCTATAATCCCCAACATCATTTCTCACTATCTTTGTCTAGGAATCGTAAAATGGAAAAAAAATACAAATTATAAAAATAAATATGAAAAACCCTGCTGCATTTATTTAGTTTCTAGTAAATACAAATGGCAATGTCCGCTCCGAGACCCCAACGCGACCACCTCCTCAACTGTACTAAACGCTTCCACAGCGGGAGAAAGCGGCAGCCCCGCAACGTGTGTGCGGGTCTACGTTGCCTAGTGACGAACGTGATTGTAGCGGGATCACGTAATATACCAGAAAACAGCAAATTCGAATTTTTTGGCTGGTAAGGCAAGGCAAGGCAAGGCAAGTTTATTTATATAGCACATTTCATACACAATGGTAATTCAAAGTGCTGTACATAAAAAGGAATTAAAATCACAATAGCATAAAAATTTAAAATAATAATCACAACAATAAAAACAAAATTAAGAACATTTAAGATGATTTAAAAAAAAAAAAAAAAAAGAAAAAAAAAGAAAATGATTTCAAATTAATACAGTAAAATGATTATACATAAAATAATGCAAACTGTTCGGACGTAGCACAGTGCTCATTCAATAAATGCACAACTGAACAGATGAGTTTTGAGTCTGCATTTAAATGTTTCTAATGTATTAGCACATCTGATCTCTTCTGGAAGCTGATTCCAACTGCGGGCGGCATAATAGCTAAAAGCGGATTCCCCTTGTTTTGTGTGAACCCTTGATATTACTAACTGACTCGATCCTAGTGATCTGAGTTGTCTGTTAGGTTTATATTCAGTGAGCATATCTGCAATGTATGTAGGTCCTAGGCCATTGAGTGCTTTATAAACAAGTAAAAGTACTTTAAAATCTATCCTAAACATAACTGGAAGCCAGTGTAAGGACCTAAGGACTGGTGTAATATGCTCTGATTTTTTGGTTCTAGTCAGAATCCTGGCAGCAGCGTTCTGTATGAGCTGCAGCTGTCTAATGGTCTTCTTAGGAAGGCCAGTGAGGAGACTATTACAATAGTCCACCCTGCTGGTGATAAAGGCATGAACAAGTTTCTCCAAATCTTGACGGGAAACAAAACATCTAATTCTTGCAATGTTTTTAAGATGATAGTATGCTGATTTAGTTACTGCTTTAACATGACTACTGAAACTGAGGTCTGACTCCAGAATCACACCCAGATTCTTGACTTGATTTTTTGTTTTTTGACCCCTAGTGTCAAGGTACGCATTTACCTTATGAACTTCATCTTTGTTTCCAAATGCAATGACTTCCGTTTTCTCCTTGTTTAACTGTAAAAAGTTTTGGCACATCCAACTGTTAATTTCATCAATGCATTGGCAGAGAGAGTCAATGGGGCTGTAGTCATTTGGCGATAAGGCTAGGTAAATCTGGGTATCATCTGCATAGCTGTGATATGCAATTTGGTTCTTTCTCATTATTTGACTTAGTGGGAGCATATACAGGATGAACAACAGCGGCGCTAGAATTGAGCCTTGTGGGACTCCGCATGTCATGGACGTCCACTTAGACTTATGTTCTCCTATACTCACATAATAGCCTCTCCCTTCTAAGTATGACCTGAACCATTTGAGAACCACCCCAGAAAGCCCGACCCAGTTTTCCAGTCTATCTAAAAGAATGTTATGATCGACAGTGTCGAACGCAGCACTGAGATCTAGTAATACCAGCACTGATATTTTGCCAGAATCTGAATTTAGGCGAATATCATTTATTATCTTTATGAGCGCTGTCTCTGTGCTATGATGTTGTCTGAAGCCAGATTGGAAATGGTCCAGGTATCCATTTGAGTTTATGTAGTGATTCAGCTGATTGAAAACAACCTTTTCAATAATCTTGCTTATGAAAGGAAGATTTGAAATTGGTCTATAGTTACTCAATATGGTGTTATCAAGATTTTTCTTTTTCAGAAGGGGCTTAACGGCTGCAGTTTTCAGGGAGTTTGGAAAAGTCCCAGAAAGAAGTGAGGTGTTCACCACTTTTAAAAGATCTGCTTCTAGACAGCTAAGCACACTTTTGAAAAAAGATGTGGGAAGTGTGTCGAGGTGGCAGGTTGACGATTTGAGGTGCTTTACTGTTTCTTCCAAAATGTTGCTATCGATTTCTTCAAAAGTCGACATAATGACTTCTTTTTGAAATTGCGGTCGAATCTGTCTGACCTCTGCATAACTTGAGGGTGTGCTAATTGTCTTTCTGATATTATTTATCTTCTCAGAAAAGAAGGAAGCAAACTCATCGCACTTGCTGTCAGAGAGCAGTTCACTAGGGATCTGACTAGGGGGGTTTGTTAGTCTCTCAACGGTAGCAAAAAGAGTGCGAGTGTTGTTTAAGTTGCTGTTTATAAGGTTTGAGAAGAATGTTTGTCTAGCTTTACCTAGTTCAACATTGAAAGCATGAAGGCTGTCTTTATAGATGCTATAGTGAATTTCAAGTTTTGTCTTCCGCCACATCCGCTCAGCTTTTCTGCATTGTCTTTTTATTATCTGTACTGCTGTTGATTTTCTCCACGGTGATTTCTGTCTTCCGGTCATCTGTCTGACCTTCACAGGTGCAATGTCATCAATGACATTCTTAACTTTTGAGTTAAAGGAGTCCAGGAGAAAATCAACAGAGTCTGCAGAAATGCTTGGCATTGAAGATATAGCCTTCATAAATAGCACACTAGTGTTATCGTTAATGCATCTCTTCCTGACAGAGACAGATCTAGATTCAGTGGTAGCAGAGATCAATATATCAAAGAAAATACAGAAGTGATCAGATAGTGCTACATCCTTGATAACAGTGGATGAAATGTTTAGACCCTTACTGATGAGTAAATCAAGAGTGTGTCCACGATTGTGTGTAGGCCCATGCACATGCTGAATCAGGTCAAACGTGTTCAAAACTGTTATCATTTCTTTTGTAGTTTTGCTTTCTGCATTGTCTATGTGAACATTAAAATCCCCTGCAATAGCAAAACAGTCAAACTCTGAACAAATCATTGATAGCAGTTCTGTGAACTCTTCAACAAAGGCTGGAGAGTATTTTGGGGGCCTGTAAATATTGATAAACAGAATGCGAGCACCTTTCAGCAGAATCCCTAGATATTCAAAAGACAAGTACTGACCAAATGACACTTGTTTGCATTCATAGACATCTTTAAATAGGGCAGCTACGCCACCTCCCCTTTTGCCAGCTCTGCAGACATTCATGAAAATAAATCTGGGAGGGGCTGCTTCATTGAGGACCGTTGCATAAGAGCTGTCTTCTAACCATGTTTCATTTAAAAACATAAAATCCAGGTTGTTTGTGGTTATAAAATCATTGATCAGAAGTGATTTATTTTTTAGTGAGCGAACATTTAAAAATGCTAGCTTGATGGCATCACTTTTTGTCTCTAGAGCAATCTTAGTTTGATGCCTAATAAGCCTCAGATTAGATGTGTGAACTGTACGATTTGAGAGGGCCTTAGACTTTCTATCACATATTAAAACAGAAATAGGGAAAGCTACAGGCACACTGGGTTCCCGCTTGTTTTGTAAACATTCCTGATTGTTGCTGTTACCGTAGCGGGGACCCGACACATATCACTGAGAGCGGTTATCAGTTGTTTTTGGTTCACTCACAGCAGATGCAGGAGGGTTTGAGCCCTGGCGTTGTGGCAGCGGCCGGAGAGCTCTCACAGGAGGAGGAGGGTGAGCTGGGCCCACAGGCTTTGGTGGTTGTGGCGCCTGCCGTTTTTTAGTTGATAACTGGGGGCTTGCAGCAAAAGAGTGGGAGAGTCTGGTTCCAGCATATACCAGTTCCTCCATTTTCTGTGAGAAGCTTAGAAGTGGAGATGCTGGAGAGAGGGATAATGTGTCTGGTGAATGGAGCTCTGGCTCTGGAGTTTCCGGTGGCTGGAAAATGTTGTTGTCCTGGCTTCTCTGACTGTTTACCAGAAAGTCGTCCTTCGGTGTTGAGTCTGTCTGTGATAAGCTCTGTGCGCAGGGCTCAGCCAGGAAAGTGTCCATAAGCAGTGCTTGTTGTGACTGCGTGGCGTTGTCAGTGTCCTTGTTGGTTGTGTTGGCCACATGATGACTCTGAAGCTGATAAGATGTCCTGTCGTCACTTTGTCCAAGTGTGTGTGTGCCATTCATGTTGGGTAGACTCACACATTCTACTGAGGGATGCCGGAGTGAAAAATAGATATTGTCCTTAAGCACTCTCGCACCAAGTTTGTTTGGGTGAAGGCCGTCCAGTTTGAACAGTTGTCTATGGCCCCAGAAAAGATTGAAGTTGTCAATGAAGTTGACTCCTTTTAGACTGCAGGTTCTTTGTAGCCAGGTATTCAGTCCGAGCAACCATGAAAACATGTTAGTTCCCCTCGCTGGGAGTGGTCCACTGATGAACGACTGAATTTCAAGTCTTTGAAGTGTTTCAATGAGTTCACCGAAATCCTTCTTTAGGAGTTCTGACTGCTCTTTCCGAATATCGTTCTTTCCCACATGGATGATGATTCGATTTGCAGTCTTGTGCTTCATTAGAATGTTCGGAAGTTCTTTGTTCACATCAGAGACGGTTGCTTGAGGACAGCAGCATGTAGTTGTAGTTCTGCTACTGATATTTCTGATAATGGAGTCCCCCACTATCAGAGTCCTGGGCTCGGCTGCGCTCTGAGCTGAGTGCCACTGTCTGCTCGACCTTGCGCGCCTGTTTATAGCAATGTTAGCAGTTGGCTGACATGATATATGTTCAGTCACATTTGGGGATTCCTCACCCACATTCATTAATGCATCAAATCTGTTTTCTAGCTGTATAGGGGGTGGTAAAACAACAGTTTTTGCAAGCCTTGTCGTGGCCATATCTGGGGTAGGGGATGATACCGCAGCAATACGAGATACTCTTGATAGTCTGATGTCTCGAGTGCCTTTGGGTCTCGCTCCCTGTTTTTGCCATCGATTTGTGTGTCGATCAGTTTTGGCTTGTTCCTCTACATTTCTAAACTGTCGATATTGACTAGATTCACAGGACTCACCGGCTGTATGCTGAGGGGGTCCGTGATGATGATCTTCTGTGTGTTCCGCCTGTTTTGGAAGTCCAGCAAGTAACTTTGTTTCTAAAATCACAATCCTTTGTAGAAGTCTGTGGCAGTTTGTGCAGCAAGTAGATTCCAGAAGAGGCATTTTCTTTCTTGTCTGTTGAAAGTAGGCAGCTGTGTTTTCCCGTCTCCGGAATGTAAACTGCTGGCAGTGGGAGGCAAAAAGTCTCCTTTTTTCGTGATATTTGTATCAAAAATGTGTTGTCTGAGCACTGTGCTGATATGCTGAAGTTAAATATTTGAAAAATCGGAGAAAAGTTCAAAAGCAGGGAGCAAAGCGCGGAGCAGTAAGCAAAAGCGTCCGAACAGTAGCAAAGCCGGAAGCAGAATCTCTCTTGAGAGTTAAATGGTAGGTGCCATTTAACTCTCAAGACAGCTATGAGCTTGGCAGAGTACTTCTCTCTCTGCACCTCGTCCATTAATATAGCGGGACAAGCTATCCCTTACTTTTCAGCGTGAGAAATACAAGGTGTGGCGTGAGAGCGTGTGAACTGGTTGAAATGCGTGTGTCTCACGGCGAATGCGTGAGACTTGAGAGCCCTGCAGGTGTTCAAGATCAACAGATATGTCTATGATTGGCTACATTACTCAGCGCTACGAAAACACGTCTTTTGGCGATTTCCAGAGCACAAACAAACACAAATACGCCCTGGAGCCTTTACCAAATCTGTTTAGCAAATATCTTATTATTACAGTTTTAACTGAGGGTGCTTTTGACTGCGTGTGAAAATGGATGTGCGGCGTGAGAGCGTGTGGAAAGTGTCAATTGCGTGAGAGTTGGCAGCCTTGGAAAAACACAATTACATCTCAAGTAGACCCTAAGGAAAAATATAAATTTACAGTTTTCAATGCTTTCAAATTAACAGAACTTTAGATAGTTTCTATATACTTTTCTAAGTCCACTTTGAATAAGGAAAAGAGATGTTTAGATCCAGTAATCTTTTGTTTGTGAATGTGAAATTTAGCCAACTGCAAACACAAATTAATGATGTAATATTTCCCTATATTCTCTTTTGAGTATTCAAACAATCCAAAGAAAGCATCTTTAAAGCAAAAAGAAAAGTCACTTACAAAATAAGATTGAATAAACATTACAAAATCTGAGCAAAATTGTTCTGTATAGGTGCATTGCCAAAACAAATGAAGTCTTCTTCAGAGGAATACCACAAGTAAGTTTTATCTGTTTTTTTTTGTTTTGTTTGTTTTTGCTTAAAGTGAACATACAAAATACCAAATAAACAACAACAAAAAAATCTTAATACAATTCAAGAAGTCCAAATAGCAGCATAACAACAGTAAATAAACATTAGAAAAATCCAGAGAGAAAAATAAATACAAAAATAAAATAGGGGCTTATCAATCAAAAAATACCTTCAAAAGATTACAAAGTTTAAGGTCTTTTTTATGATGCATGAGTTTCAAAGATTTGAAGAAAATCGTTAAATCTTTCTGAAAATGTAAGAAAGTGGGGGTTATTAAAGAATCTGCATTTATGAATTAAGTAATCGGTCAAGCTTACAATATTATTAACCAGATATTCAACATCAGAATTCTAACAGTTTTATCTGTTGGCACTGTAGTTATGTTAAAAGCAGAACTGATTATGTGAAAAGAAAAAGTACTCTTAATATTATTTTTTAAAATCAATTGGATTAAAAATTGCTTGTCCCAGAGTAAATATATTTTTTAAAAAGTATGGTGGGTTGTCTTTTCTACTATCAGCATGGAATTGACCAGAACTGCACAGGTTGTTGCTGGGATCCTCTTCCACTCCTCAGAGCTGCTGGATGAAGCTGGGATCATTATCATGTTGGAAAACTGTTGTTCAGCCTAGTTTCTGGAGGGAAGGCATCATGTTCTGCTTCAGAATGTACAGTACATAATGGAGTCCATGTTTCCCTCAATGAACTACAGCTCCCCAGAACAGCCAGCACTCATGCAGCCCCAGACCATGATGCTACCACCACCATGCTGGACTGTAGGCATTCATTTGGTACTCCTCAGCAGGGCATCGCCACACATGCTGGACACCATCTGAGCCAAACAAGTTTATTTTATAGTCTCATCAGACCACAGGACATGGTTCCAGTAATTCATGCTCTTGGTTGTCTTCAGCAAACTGTTTTCAGGCCTTCTTGTGAGCCAGCTTCAGATGAGGCTTCCTTCTGGGACGACGCCTATGCAAACCGACTTGTTGCAGTGTGCGGTGTATGGTCTGAGCACAAGCTGACCTTCTACTTCTGCAACCTTTAAAGCAATGCTGGCAGCGCTCGTGCATCTGCTTTTTGAAGCCAGGTTCTGCACCTGACGCACAGAACGAGTGCTTAACTTCGTTGATCGACTTTTGCGAGGCCTGTTTCCGAATGGAACTTATCTTGGAAAACCTCTGTATGACCCTGACCACTGCAGTGTAACTCTGATCACTGTAGTGTAACTCTGACCACTGTAGTGTAACTCTGACCACTGTAGTGTAACTCTGACCACTGTAGTGTAACTCTGACCACTGTAGAGTAACTCTGACCACTGTAGAGTAACTCTGACCACTGTAGAGTAACTCTGACCACTGTAGTGTGACTCTGACCACTGTAGAGTAACTCTGACCACTGTAGTGTGACTCTGACCACTGTAGTGTGACTCTGACCACTGTAGTGTGACTCTGACCACTGTAGAGTAACTCTGACCACTGTAGTGTGACTCTGACCACTGTAGTGTAACTCTGATCACTGTAGTGTGACTCTGATCACTGTAGTGTGACTGACCACTGTAGTGTGACTGACCACTGTAGTGTAACTCTGATCACTGTAGTGTGACTCTGATCACTGTAGTGTGACTCTGACCACTGTAGTGTAACTCTGATCACTGTAGTGTAACTCTGATCACTGTAGTGTGACTCTGACCACTGTAGTGTAACTCTGATCACTGTAGTGTGACTCTGATCACTGTAGTGTGACTCTGACCACTGTAGTGTGACTGACCACTGTAGTGTAACTCTGACCACTGTAGTGTGACTCTGACCACTGTAGTGTGACTCTGACCACTGTAGTGTAACTCTGACCACTGTAGTGTGACTCTGACCACTGTAGTGTAACTCTGACCACTGTAGTGTAACTCTGACCACTGTAGTGTGACTGACCACTGTAGTGTAACTCTGACCACTGTAGTGTGACTGACCACTGTAGTGTAACTCTGACCACTGTAGTGTAACTCTGACCACTGTAGTGTGACTCTGACCACTGCAGTGTAACTCTGACCACTGTAGTGTGACTGACCACTGTAGAGTAACTCTGACCACTGTAGTGTAACTCTGACCACTGTAGAGTAACTCTGACCACTGCAGTGTAACTCTGACCACTGTAGAGTAACTCTGACCACTGCAGTGTAACTCTGACCACTGTAGTGTAACTGACCACTGTAGTGTAACTCTGACCACTGTAGTGTAACTGACCACTGTAGTGTAACTGACCACTGTAGTGTAACTCTGACCACTGTAGAGTAACTCTGACCACTGTAGTGTGACTCTGACCACTGTAGTGTAACTCTGACCACTGTAGAGTAACTCTGACCACTGTAGAGTAACTCTGACCACTGTAGTGTAACTCTGACCACTGTAGTGTAACTGACCACTGTAGTGTAACTCTGACCACTGTAGTGTAACTGACCACTGTAGAGTAACTCTGACCACTGTAGAGTAACTCTGACCACTGTAGTGTGACTCTGACCACTGTAGTGTAACTCTGACCACTGTAGAGTAACTCTGACCACTGCAGTGTAACTCTGACCACTGTAGTGTAACTGACCACTGTAGTGTAACTCTGACCACTGTAGTGTAACTGACCACTGTAGAGTAACTCTGACCACTGTAGAGTAACTCTGACCACTGTAGAGTAACTCTGACCACTGTAGTGTGACTCTGACCACTGTAGTGTAACTCTGACCACTGTAGTGTGACTCTGACCACTGTAGAGTAACTCTGACCACTGTAGTGTACCTCTGACCACTGTAGTGTGACTCTGACCACTGTAGTGTAACTGACCACTGTAGTGTGACTCTGACCACTGTAGTGTGACTCTGACCACTGTAGTGTAACTGACCACTGTAGTGTGACTCTGACCACTGTAGTGTGACTCTGACCACTGTAGTGTAACTCTGACCACTGTAGTGTGACTCTGACCACTGTAGTGTAACTCTGACCACTGTAGTGTAACTCTGACCACTGTAGTGTAACTCTGACCACTGTAGTGTAACTGACCACTGTAGTGTGACTCTGACCACTGTAGTGTGACTCTGACCACTGTAGAGTGACTCTGACCACTGTAGTGTGACTCTGACCACTGTAGAGTAACTCTGACCACTGTAGAGTAACTCTGACCACTGTAGTGTGACTCTGACCACTGTAGAGTAACTCTGACCACTGCAGTGTAACTCTGACCACTGTAGTGTAACTCTGACCACTGTAGTGTGACTCTGACCACTGTAGTGTAACTCTGACCACTGTAGTGTAACTCTGACCACTGTAGTGTGACTCTGACCACTGTAGAGTAACTCTGACCACTGTAGAGTAACTCTGACCACTGTAGTGTGACTCTGACCACTGTAGTGTGACTCTGACCACTGTAGTGTAACTGACCACTGTAGTGTGACTCTGACCACTGTAGAGTAACTCTGACCACTGTAGAGTAACTCTGACCACTGTAGTGTAACTCTGACCACTGTAGAGTAACTCTGACCACTGTAGAGTAACTCTGACCACTGTAGTGTAACTCTGACCACTGTAGTGTAACTCTGACCACTGTAGAGTAACTCTGACCACTGTAGTGTAACTCTGACCACTGTAGTGTAACTCTGACCACTGTAGAGTAACTCTGACCACTGTAGTGTAACTGACCACTGTAGTGTGACTCTGACCACTGTAGTGTGACTGACCACTGTAGTGTGACTCTGACCACTGTAGTGTGACTCTGACCACTGTAGAGTAACTCTGACCACTGTAGTGTAACTCTGACCACTGTAGTGTGACTCTGACCACTGTAGTGTGACTCTGACCACTGTAGTGTAACTGACCACTGTAGTGTGACTCTGACCACTGTAGTGTGACTCTGACCACTGTAGTGTAACTCTGACCACTGTAGTGTGACTCTGACCACTGTAGTGTAACTCTGACCACTGTAGTGTGACTCTGACCACTGTAGTGTAACTCTGACCACTGTAGTGTGACTGACCACTGTAGTGTAACTCTGACCACTGTAGTGTAACTGACCACTGTAGTGTAACTCTGACCACTGTAGTGTGACTGACCACTGTAGTGTAACTGACCACTGTAGTGTAACTCTGACCACTGTAGTGTGACTGACCACTGTAGTGTGACTGACCACTGTAGTGTGACTCTGACCACTGTAGTGTGACTGACCACTGTAGTGTAACTCTGACCACTGTAGTGTAACTCTGACCACTGTAGTGTGACTGACCACTGTAGTGTGACTCTGACCACTGTAGTGTGACTCTGACCACTGTAGTGTGACTGACCACTGTAGTGTAACTCTGACCACTGTAGTGTAACTCTGACCACTGTAGTGTGACTGACCACTGTAGTGTGACTCTGACCACTGTAGTGTGACTGACCACTGTAGTGTAACTCTGACCACTGTAGTGTGACTCTGACCACTGTAGTGTGACTCTGACCACTGTAGTGTAACTCTGACCACTGTAGTGTGACTCTGACCACTGTAGTGTAACTCTGACCACTGTAGTGTAACTCTGACCACTGTAGTGTGACTGACCACTGTAGTGTAACTCTGACCACTGTAGTGTGACTCTGACCACTGCAGTGTAACTCTGACCACTGTAGTGTGACTGACCACTGTAGTGTGACTCTGACCACTGTAGTGTAACTCTGACCACTGTAGTGTGACTCTGACCACTGTAGTGTGACTCTGACCACTGTAGTGTGACTCTGACCACTGTAGTGTGACTGACCACTGTAATGTAACTCTGACCACTGTAGTGTAACTGACCACTGTAGTGTAACTCTGACCACTGTAGTGTAACTCTGACCACTGTAGTGTGACTGACCACTGTAGTGTAACTCTGACCACTGTAGTGTGACTGACCACTGTAGTGTAACTCTGACCACTGTAGTGTAACTCTGACCACTGTAGTGTGACTCTGACCACTGCAGTGTAACTCTGACCACTGTAGTGTAACTCTGACCACTGTAGTGTGACTGACCACTGTAGTGTGACTCTGACCACTGTAGTGTAACTCTGACCACTGTAGTGTGACTCTGACCACTGTAGTGTGACTGACCACTGTAGTGTAACTCTGACCACTGTAGTGTAACTGACCACTGTAGTGTAACTCTGACCACTGTAGTGTGACTGACCACTGTAGTGTAACTCTGACCACTGTAGTGTAACTGACCACTGTAGTATAACTCTGACCACTGTAGTGTAACTCTGACCACTGTAGTGTAACTCTGACCACTGTAGTGTAACCCTGACCACTGTAGAGTAACTCTGACCACTGTAGTGTAACTCTGACCACTGTAGTGTGACTCTGACCACTGTAGTGTGACTCTGACCACTGTAGTGTAACTCTGACCACTGTAGTGTAACTCTGACCACTGTAGTGTAACCCTGACCACTGTAGAGTAACTCTGACCACTGTAGTGTAACTCTGACCACTGTAGTGTAACTCTGACCACTGTAGTGTAACTCTGACCACTGTAGTGTAACTCTGACCACTGTAGTGTAACCCTGACCACTGTAGTGTGACCCTGACCACTGTAGTGTAACTCTGACCACTGTAGTGTGACTCTGACCACTGTAGTGTGACTCTGATCACTGTAGTGTAACTCTGACCACTGTAGTGTGACTCTGACCACTGTAGTGTGACTCTGACCACTGTAGTGTGACTCTGACCACTGTAGTGTGACTCTGATCACTGTAGTGTGACTCTGACCACTGTAGTGTGACTCTGACCACTGTAGTGTAACTCTGACCACTGTAGTGTGACTCTGACCACTGTAGTGTAACTCTGACCACTGTAGTGTGACTCTGACCACTGTAGTGTGACTCTGATCACTGTAGTGTAACTCTGACCACTGTAGTGTGACTCTGACCACTGTAGTGTAACTCTGACCACTGTAGTGTGACTCTGACCACTGTAGTGTAACTCTGACCACTGTAGTGTGACTCTGATCACTGTAGTGTAACTCTGACCACTGTAGTGTGACTCTGACCACTGTAGTGTGACTCTGACCACTGTAGTGTAACTCGGTTTCAGGGTGTTACTGAACCTCTATTAGTCTTGGCCATCTTTGTGGAAAGCAACAATTTGAATTCTCAAATTCTTTGCCATGAGATGCCATGTTGAACATCCAGTGGTCAGTATGAGAGAATTGTACCTAAAGCACCTTGCTCTAATACAAGAGACACAAGTTTGTATGGTCCTGTCAAGCAGACAAAAACATAAACATGATGAATAGGACATGTGGCTTTGCATGGTTAAACAACATACTGCTGTTATCACTTAGTGTACTCACTTTTGTTGCCAGCTATTTTGACAATAATGGCTGTATGTTGAGTTATTTTCAATGGACAGTAAATCTATACTGCTATACAAGCTGCACACTGACTACTCTAAAATATATCAAAGTTTAATTTCTATAGTATTGTTCCTAGAGAAGAAGATACACTAAAATAGTTGCTTAAATGTGAGGGGTGTACTCACTTTTGTGAGATATATGAAGTGGTATTACATTTAGTGTGGACTGTGTACGAAGTTCCGGCACTTTATAGACCTTAGTCTTACACACTCACTTGCTGCTGCATTAAATGGGGTATTGGGACAGGCCTATAATTTCACTTTGTGGGCTGTTTTACACAGTTACATATCCTAACATTAACAGTTGGCAATTGAATAAAAAATAGCCACCAAAACAACACAATCTCATGGAAACTGTTTCATGTTTATGTTCTTTCTGTGCCTGGATCCCCATAATTGTCAGAGGCAGTGCAGGCCAAAAATAAGGCCTGGAGAATTTAGCCTTGGTGTGATTGTGGTGCTATTGCTACAGTAGCTAATCAGACACAAGGACTTACCTCAAATGGCCAACAGGAGGCGCTACAATAAAGGCACTTTTTGGGTCACAAAACCTCAACCACATTATGAAGATTTGTGGTGAAACCTACTTTTGCAAAGTAGTCCAAAGCCGCTCTGCTGGTCAGAACAAAAGAGTTCTGAAAGAATCTCTGGAGTCTGTTATCAATAATGCAATGGTAGAGCATGGTGCTGACAAGACCTTGGCTTTGAGTGACTTTGAGGCAATGCATGAAATGATCAAATATAGACTGTGAATGCAATATTAGTCACCTTGGATAAAGAAAGTGCATTCAGAAAGTATTGAGACATGTTAATTTTTACATATATTTTATGTTGCAGTTTTTTTTTTCCTTTTCCATCATATTATTTCAAATAATTAATTTAAAAGAAAAAAGTGAAAGGTCAGGGGGTTTTAAGGGATTTTCTTACCACTAATTGACTAATAAATGAAATAGCAGAGGCACAACAGTCTGCTTATTAAAAGTTAACTGTTATTGTCAGACTTCTTAAGAATATGATTTTTCAATTACAACACAAAACAATAAAAAAATAAAAAGGCAAAATTCTGTCAATATTTTAATTTTAATCAAACAGCTCAAACAATTGCATAGGATACATAAACAGGTGATGCATAAAAATTGCAGGAATTATTTAAAAACATGTGCAAGAATGATCCAAAGTTATCCCTTTTATATACCAAATTAATGCATTGTTTTCTACTAGGATTTATTACATAGTGATTTGCATTAGAGGGAGTTAAACAATGTAAAAAATGTTTTCCCTACTTAATCAAATCCATTGCATTCTTTCACGTATATAACAAAAAAATTAATAACAGTTTCAGCAATCTCATCCAACCCCATAATTAGTATTAGTATTATTATCTCCTTCATTACATCATTGTTGTTCTTCACATATTTGGTCAGATCTGTCAAACAGACATTTGCGGTAGTTTATATACTTATCACAGATGCTTTAGTGTTGCCTAGTGTTGCTATTTCACCACATTTTAAAACAAAGGTTTATCAGCACAAATTAATTTTGGACCCTCTTTCTTGGTCGCAGGACATGAGATCTGCATGTAAATAACATACGTTGCATTTGGAACAGCGGAATTCATTGAAAGGCCACAAGTTTGCAGCACTGCATACTAAACCATGCATGTTATAATTTTGGTGATCTGAGACAAATTAGTTACAATCACAGCTGTGCATTTTGGTACAAATCAATGAAAGTGCATGAAAAACAAACAGTAACCAGTCATTTCTGATTGTACAAAACCCTTCATTTAAATTGTCGGTATTTTAAATCCAACAGTATTTTTCAGTCAAGGTCAAAAAGCTACTGTGGAGCAAACAACATTTGTAGTAAACATGAAGTTTAGAGTAAATCAAATAGATTAGAATAGATTACAAATTTTACTAATCCAAGTAAATGCTGGCTTTGCTACTATTTGCATCGGGCTGTTTGGAAAGAAAATGGCAAGTGTGTGACTCTAAGACATTCACGTATCAAAGCAAAGAGCTGCACCTCCGTATGGCCAGTGCTGGAGAGCATGTGCGTCAGGCCCCGCTGGAAGCTTAGTGTGCTGGAAGACTTCATCTTTATAAATTGTTGAGCTCCAGAAGGGTCTGGTCAAGCACTTGGTGCATGTTCAGATTCTCCTCTTTGGCCTGGGCCAGTTTCTCTGGAGATGTGAGAACAAAAAGAGATTTGGTGAGACAGCTTTAATTTACAAACTCAGAATCAAGCATTTAAAATGAGGAGGTAATCAGATTCTGACAATTACGATATCTCTAAGAAACCAGATCCTTTCATGTAGTGCATATAGAAAATAAATCAGCATAAAAGCTAGGTTTTTTTTTTTTTAGGACCAAGTTCAGGAAAGTTTGACATAGTGCTGAGAAAAAGTGCAACCCTTGTTTTGGGAATGTCAACCTGGCATGTAAATTAATTTTGAGCTCTACACATCAGAAATCAATCTTGTTTTGTGCTTTCTGAACATGGATTGGTGAGTTCAGACTGGTACACTGCAAAAAATGCTTTTCTTACTTAGATAATTTTGTCTTGTTTCCAGCCAAAATATCGAAAAATTCTTAAATCAAGAAGGATTTTCTAAAAATTATTGTCTTGTTTTCAGTAAAAAATTCTGTTTGAACTAAGATTATTTTTCTTACCCCATTGGCAGATTATTTTGCTTGTTCTAAGCAAAAACTCACTTAATTTTTTTTTTTTTTTTTACTGAAAACAAGACAATTATTTTTACTATGTAGAAAACGGTTTTTGATTTAAGAATTTTTAGATATTTTGGCTGGAAACAAGGCAAAAATATCTAAGTAAGAAAAGCATTTGTTGCAGTGTATGTCTGTAATCATGGTTTCTGCCGATATGAACAAGTGAAATTTAAGACTTTTTAATACCACCTTCTATGAAATTTAAGACCTAAACCTGTTACATACAATTATGTAATATTTAATGTGTTTAATGTAAAAAGTAAACAAAATTTCATGGCTGTCATAAATTATATTTATTACCATGATATACAGTGAACTTTTCATATCAGCAGATACTATTCCACAAAATATCCCCATAAAAGTACCACTTAGAGATTTTTGGTGGTGTAAACTATTTATTCTGAAGCAATATTTCAACACACATCAGTGCTCTATCAGCTTTTACATACTTAAATCTGCATGTTTTCTTTATTTTCTTTATAAAAAAAAAAAAAAAAACTATTTAAAACCCATTGAATCTGAATTTAAGATATTTTAAGACTTTTTAAAGCCTTTTATTAGGAAAACGTTATTTAAGACTTTAAGAATCCGCGGACACCCTTGTATATATAACCATCCCTGGAGTTAATAAAAAAAACCCTGCACTGCAAAAAATGCTTTTCTTGCTTAGATTTTTTTGTCTTGTTACCAGCCAAAATATCTAAAAATTCTTAAAATTTCCTAGACTAGTAAAAATTCTTGTTTTCAGAAAAAACAAGTCAAAATTAAGTGAGGTTTTGCTTAGAACAACAAAATAATCTGCCAATGGGGTAAGAAAAATAATCTTGTTTTCTGTTTGAAGATTATTTTGCTTGTTCTAAGTAAAAACTCACTTAATTTTGACTATATTTTCTAAATAAGAAAAGCATTTTTTGCAGTGTGTGCACATATCAAGCTAAAAAAACTCATGGATAACAGTTCTTTGCCGTTCACACTTTTCCATTTATCAGCACCTTTTATGAGTTTGTCAAGTTTTTGTTCTTCTGTCAAACCAGCTATCAACAAAAAGCCATGTTTTTGGACCATCTGCAGTTTGTGTAATATGGAAGCATTTGATATTTAATAAAGCCAGAGTAAAAACACAAGCAACTCTGACCAGGCTGCAAAATCATGTGACAAAAACAGGAATACTGCAAATCACAACAAAACTGTCACAGCTGTGGTAATAATGTTTGTTACGTGACTTTGAGCACATCTAGAAATTAACTTTGTACATTTATTTTCTTCAAAATGTATGAACATTCCAAAAAAAGTACCTCAAGCAGATTTATGTCTGCATTTTGTATGTTATGTATTTTTTGCAATATACTGAAATGTGTATAAAAATGCTCAAGTTAAAATCTAGACACAGGGAAGCCAAAAAGGGAAGAAAGAGAAGTATAGATATATTCTAAAAACAGTCAATTGCTGCATCAGGGGTTTTGATCTTGTAGTCACTCAGGACCTTGATCATGAAGACAGTGATAACTATAGCATCATAGACAAGAAACATGGATGCCAAAGGTTTTACAACAGGAGACAGAAAAAAAACATTTAGTAATTTGTGGCCATTTTAATTTAACAACTGCGGCTGACTGATGCTGTTTTATTTATGGAGCGCTATAAAACAATTGATACGTTAGCACCACTTTTTTGCAAATAAATTTCAATATTATGATCATACCATATACCATGATAAAAGCAATGTATCGTTGACATTGACAAGCAATAAAAAAGTATTTCAGGAAGTTTTTTCAGCTTGTTTTTTTGTTTTTATATAAAATTATGACATGCAGTTGCTTCAAACAATAGTGTAAAGCTATTTAACACATAAATCAATGTAAATTTCGATCATCTTAATTAATAATCGCAATTACAATTTCAAGGAAATAATTGACAATTATGACTGCACTGACGAAGCTTTCACATCTGCATTGGCCTAAAGCATGTTTCTGACCTTAGTATCAAAAACTGCAGAGAAGAACAAGTGTCATTAAGCTTTGAGTGTTTCTGAGTACAATTTTCATCATTAATCCAGTCTTCTGTGTCACACGATCCTTCAGAAATCATTCTGATATACTGATTTATTATTAGTGCTGGAAACTTGTGTTGCTTCATATATTTTTTGAAACCTGTGATACTTTTTGTCAGGATTCTTGTGTTCGAAAGACATTGTTAAATTGATCATGAATAATTTATTGCAACTGTGTAAATAATATGTGAATATATAATTGATAAAAAAACGTAACTAGTCTAATTACGAGTATTTTAGAATGTCATGTAATCTAATTACAAATACCTAATATCTGTAATCTGATTATGTAATCTAGATTACATGTAATATAAATATTGTGAAGGATAATAGCGTTAAAAATATTTTTACTTTAAATTTTCCTAATCACAATTATACACCGAATTATACAACCCCTCACATTTCAGAAACCATTTTAGTGTATCTTCTCAACGGACAATACTATAGAAATGAAACTTGGATCTATTTTAGAGTAGTCAATGTGCAGCTTGTATAGCAGAATAGATTTACTGTCCTCTGAAAATAACTCAACATACAGATATTATTGTCAAAATAGCTGGCAACAAAAGTGAGTACACCCTAAGTGAACTTGTCCGAAGTGTCAATATATTGTGTTAGCACCATTGTTATCTGGCACTGCCTTAATCATCCTGGACATGGAATTGACCAGAGCTGCACAGATTGTTGCTGGGATCCACTTCCTCTCCTCATGGAGCTGCTGAACGTTAGACACATGGTCTAACACCTTACGCTTGAGGAAGACCCACAGGTGCTTAATAGGGTTCAGGTCTGGAGACACACTTGGCCACCCCATCTCCTTCAGCTTCAGCTTCCTCAGCAAGGCAGTTATCATCTTGGTGGTGTGTTTGGGATCGTTATCATGTTGGAAAACTGCCGTTCTGTCTAGTTTCTGGAGGGAAGGCATCATGTTCTGCTTCAGAATGTACAGTACATAATGGAGTCCATGTTTCCCTCAATGAACTGCAGCTCCCCAGAACCAGCAGCACTCATGCAGCCCCAGACCATGATGCTACCACCACTAGGGCTGGGTATCGTTCCAAATACCGATACCGATACCGATACCCTGAATTCGATACCGGTTCCGAACGATACTTTTATTTTAAGAAATGTATTTTAACAAGATTACTTTTTCAGGATGTTTGTGACACTTTCACATCAGGCTTATCTCTAAGACCAATAAACAAAGGAACAAAAGCACAAAATGAACAAAGTGTAGTTAAGACAATATATCAGTGAATGTTTTTTTAATAAAGTTCAAACAGTTTTAACTCAATCAGATTTAAGTATTTGTGAGACTCACTGCTGCTTAAAGGTTTAGTTCACCCCAAAATTTAAATTCTGTCATTAATTATCTACAAATGAAGATATTTTGGATTTCTGATCCTCCCATAGATAAATCTTTGAATAAAGTTATTTTTGTTTACTTTGCACACAGAAGTATTCTCGCAGCTTCATATAATTATGATTGAACCACTTATATCACATTGACTTATTTTGACTATGTTTTTGGTTCCTTTCTGGGCATTGAAAATGCATATCCAGTAAATATAAGAGGATCAGAAAGATCTTGGATTAAATCCAAATGATCTTCATTTGTGTTCTGAAGATAAACAAAGGTCTTATGGGTTTGGAACAACATTAGGGTGAGTTATTAATGACAGAATTTTCATTTTTTTGGTGAACTAACCTTTTAAGATCACCTGAAATCACTCAACAGTTCTTCTTCAGAAAAATGAGCATGTAGGACCGATATTGATTCTTCATGGTCTATTTTGATTGCCGATGTTTTACAAGCAAATGGGCTGATTCTGAAAGCCTTTTTAATATATTTAGTTTACACCTTAAGCAAGGGACAAGAATGAATGATAATATGAGTACATGAACAGTATGTTTTTATTTTCTCTATTATAGGTACAGGCTGCCATTTAAATTAGAGGCAACCACTGCATTTAGATTAAAATCTAAATAAATGACAAAATATATTATAAATAACAAAAAATAAACGACACAGTTCTTTCTTAGTCGTGTAGACAATAAATACAACCGTAATCAAAATAGGCTACTCTTTCAAAATTCAAAGTGCAAACAGAGACCGAATCTTCAAGCATGATACAGAGCTATTAATAGACAACTAATTTATTAGCCCACATACTAATAACAGCTTCAAGATTTTATGTAGCCTAATTTGCGCGCATTGGGGAGTCGTTCTCTAAACGTGGGGTATTAAAATTGCTTTAAATGCGTGTGCGCTTCTTACTTTTGGTTTCGTTTCAACGATCCCGCGAAACTCGGCGGTGCTGAGCGTGCATTCTACAATATACAAGAGATTACTTTAACAAAACCTTTTGAAAGAGGGAGGACACAAACGGGATTTTGAAAAGCGTGTCCTCAGTGAAAATTATGCCCCTGCGTGAGTGCAGCTCTGCCGCTGAGTTATCGTTTGATGTGAATGTATGTCACGTTGTACCTATACTGAGACTATATTGAGACTGAGGCGCCAGAATTGTATCCGACAGAAATATGCGTCTGGTGTTTTCTCATATTTGACGTGTTGCCAGTCTTGGACGCGATAACCTTTTTACAAATATTGCATCACACACTGTTGCCGTCAATATTGGCATAATGTAGCAATACTTTTGATCGCTTATACATCGTTTGCGTTAAATTTATGCTATGCTTTAAAGTATAGTGTACATTACAGCCTCACATTTGACAAGCTCTGGGCGAGTGGGCGTAACCGCCGTAAACTATTGATTTTCAAGGCAGTCTCGCCACAGCTAATCACCAGCATTTGATCCAGGCACGTTAAAGATACCGCACGTTTTCTAGCTCACTGACGTTGACAAGATTATATCCTTGGGTATCGAAATTTGGTACCGAACGAAAATGATTTTTTCGATACTCGAAAGTATCGAGACAATTCGGTCGGTGCTTAAAAAGTATCGAACTCGATACCCAGCCCTAACCACCACCATGCTGGACTGTAGGCATTCGTTTGGTACTCCTCAGCAGGGCATCGCCACACATGCTGGACACCATCTGAGCCAAACAAGTTTATTTTATAGTCTCATCAGACCACAGGACATGGTTCCAGTGATTCATGCTCTTGGTTGTCTTCAGCAAACTGTTGGCAGGCTTTCTTGTGAGCCAGCTTTTGTCTTTTGTATGGACCCTAGGAAGACTAGCTCGTCCCACTTAGGTGACAGCTAATGGGGATCCTTTTACCAATAAACCAATAAACCAGCTTCAGATGAGGCTTCCTTCTGGGACGACGCCTATGCAAACCGATGCGGCGTATGGTATGCATCTGTTTTTTGAAGCCAGGTTCTGCAGCTGACGCACAGATCGAGTGCTCAACTTCGTTGATCGACCCTTGCAAGGCCTGTTCCACATGGAGCCCATCTTGGAAAACCAATCATGTATTGCTTTATTTAGTATATGTGATCCTGGACCACAAAACCAGTCATAAGGATAATTATTTATTGTCCTAGGACAATAGGACAATATTTGGTCGATATACAACTATTTGAAAATCTGGAATCTGAGGGTGCAAAAAAATTTAAATATTGAGAAACTGTAACTGTTCGCCACCTTAAAAAGTTTGAGAACCACTGACTTAGAGTGTACTCACTTTTGTTGGCAGCTATTTTGACAATAATGGCTGTATGTTGAGTTATTTTCAGAGGACAGTAAATCTATACTGCTATACAAGCTGCACACTGACTACTCTAAAATATATTCAAGTTTCATTTCTATAGTATTGTCCATTGAGAAAATACACTAAAATGGTTGCTGAAATGTGAGGGGTGTACTCACTTTTGTGAGATACTGTATGTCTCTGAGCATTAGAAAGACACTTTTGAGTTTGTTGTCATATGGCCATGTTCTTAAAGTCGGCATGAACCAAAAATTTTTCTTTATTTCTGTCTTTATTTTCAATTAATCATTGTAATTTGCTAACTGTGATGTAGAGAGGAGAGATAATTGTCCACAACATCAGAGAAGAGATGTTTCATATTTCTGAGTAAAGATGACAAGAGGACATTATGGAAAAAATTATGTTCACAAATTAATTAGGGCTGTCAAAATAAAAGTTGTTGTGTTTACATAATATGCGTGTGTGCTGTAAATGTTTAAGAAATATGTAAAATATATTTATGTAATAAAAACCTACAAATATGAATATACACACACACACACACGTTAATATTTCTTAAACATACACATGTATACACAAATATACACAGTACACACACGCATATTATGTATACACAAACTTTTATTTTGAATTTGATTAATCACGATTCATCAATTTGACAGCCCTACTCCAGCCCTAACACAAATAAATAATATATACGGAATACTGCGATATTCCATAAAAATTAAGAATTTTGATTTCAATTTTAAAACATTCTGTATAATCTCTACATATTCCCTCCCTGAAACAACTGGAGTCTTTGGTAGCAATGCAGTTCTGCCTGCTGTTCATAGTTTGTTCTTGTGTGCAGACTGATTCACTGAACATCTGCTTGTCACAACCTGAATTATTCAATTTTACACATAAAATGGATAACAAACCTGTGATAATACCAAATAAACAAATACAGAAATCAAGAAACAGAAGGAAACAGAAGGAAGACATTTTTACATTTATTACAGCAGCAGGAGAAAGTAAAGCAGCGGCTGGGACATGGACGTGTCAACGTTATGAAAGTTACTCAGCTAAACATCGGGCTTATCAAGAACCTCCGAATGGACACACAATGTTGACCGTTCCACTACAGACCACAAAGACATGACACAAAACTTGAGCTGCAGCCTGAGCTCCATCAAATCAGGCTGAACAACAAAGCCTGATGTTCAATTCACAGTCACATGGAGAAAAACAGACAGAAAACCATTAGCCAAATGGACAGTGCGAACAGAAGAGGAGAGGAGAAGGATGAGAAGGAGACAGCGTTTAAAGGGTAGTCATGTCGTTTAGAGCCAGATCCAGCTCCTCGCTGAGGGCTTTACCCTTCAGTTTCTGAGCGTACACCTCATCTGTACATCGTCCCAGAGGAGAACACAAAAAGACAGACAGACACGAGATGGACAGAACGAAACAAGCAGTAGAAAAAGAAAAAATAATGAGATGGAGGACTATGAAGACCAATTTCAGCATGTCTGAACAACAAACAATTTAGGGCTGCCACTAACGATGCCACTATTTTTTATTGATTAATCCATCGACCGATTTATCGATTAATCTAAACGACTAATTTCCTACCAAAATTTTTTACAATTTTACTTAATTAATTGATGCTTTTAATTATAAAATTTTAATGGAACCATTAAAATGGAATCCAGAAAAGTAATGGAAAATAATTTGTTTTGTTTTTTTGATTACAACTATTTAATTTAACCATTAAAACAGAGTACAGAAAAATTTAAACGGAAAATGAATTTATTTCATAATTTTTTTGTGGCAATAAAAATAGATGTAAGTGAACAACAGCCTTTAAAAGTACTTAAAATGCATAAGCAATAATAATTAGTTCAAATAAAGAATCAAAAGCAAGAAAACATGGTTTTATTGCACAAAAGTGTTGAAATACATAATGTATTATAAACGATAGAGCTAATGTACATTACGCATTACAACAAAGGCATGCAGAGGGCGCCAATGGCCTGACGATTGTTTTTACAATCCTTTTTAATATTGACGAAACAACATTTAAGTCAAATGTCCACTTAATCTTTGATAATTGGCTATATCCGTCTTTAAAAATTGTATAGCCATTTAATTTAATAAATATGTGGACATCAAAACGTGTAAACTCAGAGTGAGGGTTTAAACTTTTTTAAACTAAAAATTTTGAAATTGCGATAAACACTTAATAAAAAAGCATAATAAAAAAGATATATTAAACCTGCATTTCATTTATTTAACTTAATCGTAGCACTTTTGAATTCGAATTTTAAATGGGGTTAATAAATAATGCATTTCATGGATTGTTGTCCGTGAAATGTGCCACTTCCGGTATTTTGCTGGTTATTCGACGCAGTCAAAATGAAATCGAGGACTTTAAAAAATTAAAAAATAAATAAAAAAATCAAACAGTCGATTAGAATTGACGAATCGCGACAGCCCTAAAACAATCAGTATGAAATCTTGGTTAGAAAACCTTAGAAAACACAAGCATCATTTTCAAGCTCACTTCAAGTCGCCTCGATCAGTCACTCTGAAAAGAAACTCCATCCACAAAATGCCATTATACATGCTCTCACATGTCGTCTACTCATTCACTCAACATCTAAGGTGTCAGAGTCACCTCACCAAAAACAGATGACATGCAGTTCCAGTCCATCAAAAGACACTAGATCCATCCGTCAGAAATGCACACAATGCTGCAAGCAATGTTAGTATACGACTACCAGCTCTACCTGGCCAGGCCAAACTGTTTTTGTATTCCTATTAATTATTTCGGTTTACAAAATGTGGGAGAGAAGTTGTTATAATTAGAAGTGAAGTGAGTAAAGCAGCAAAACTGCTAATAAACTCCAGGAGATTCCTGTTATTCTCTCATTAGTACAGTCACGATTTACAGGCAGCAGAATAAATCTTAAAACTGTACCTTCTAAATCATCAATGGTCTTCTCAAGCTTCGCCACAGACCTCTCAGCAAACTCGGCACGCGTTTCAGCCTGGAGAAAAGAAAATCAACATATTTCATGAATTTACCTCAATATAAAATTACACTAGGATTATTTTTCCTCAAAACAAACACTTCAGAAATATTACATCAACGACAGCCACATACGTAATCAATGAACAGATCAAATGGTTGGCAAAACGGTCTAAATTGGATTGTAAATCAGTCTGAATTATTTATTTTCACACACTGAATTGTTTGAAGAGGTTTCTCATTTAAAGAAACCTTAGAAACACAGAACGCATAAAGAGCGCTGGATGAACCTACAATCAAGTGAAACCAAACCAGCAATTGCATCCTATCTTTTGCCAGAGATAAGTTCTTTCTTGGATGATCTTTTCGTTTTATCTCTGAGATGAAGTTCAACATTGCATTGGATGGACTGAGCCAGTATCAACATATAGGCAAGGAAGTGTCAAAACCAAATGTATATTTTGTACGAGTATGTTGTAATTATGTCTTTTTTAGTATTTGAATTCAACTTAAACAGTGACCATACTCTCAAATCTGAACTGTCGAGTTCGCTCAACAACTAGACTAGCAATCCTGGCCATAAAACTGCAAATCAAATAATATCATAAAACCATAAATAAAATCTCTAGCAATCAATAACCTACCAGATGAGTTCTGGTTACACAAATGATAAGACTTGTCTGTAACTGAATATGCGCCTTTGGAATCCATGCTAAGAAAACTGTGTATGTCCGTGTTCACTAACAAATACGGTCTCTATGTGGTTGACTGAAGGCTGAGATTGGTAGCACTATTAAAACATGTTCTGGCCCAGTTCAGGGCAGGTTATAAGTTACTATTTGGCTGCGATTTGGGCCAGTTATGGCTCATGTGTGGCTCATGTCTGTAGTCCAGATTTGGGCCACACAAGGGCCGTAATTTTTTGCTGCATTTGGGCCGAGTGTAACTCTTGCTTGGCCCAGACCTGGGTCAGACGTCAATTGCTATGTGGGTAAGTGGTTCCAGACAGCTTTAGAATGGAGCTATGAAGGTTCCCATAACAGTGTATAATATTACGGTATCGAATTCAAATGAGCCAAATGGCTTGTGCTTATAACTAGATACAGAGGAGCAAGCTCAGTTGTGCTAAATTTTCATAAACTCACCTCTTTGAGTTTGTCAGTCAGTACTCTGATTTCCTCTTCATATTTGTCTTCCTTTGTGGAGTACTGGGGAATAATAATAATAAAAAAAATCACTGATGCTGCAGCTATCATTTTGTGAAGATAAACTGAAAAGCAAGAGCAATTATTGTAATTGTATACTTGTACAATACTCACTACAGAATACTAAAATACATTATTGCATATGAAATAGGAAGAAGAACATTGCAGCTTTGGCAAGAAAGATGGCAGCGAACGAAGTCTATAAGAAAGCTATTTTATTCCCACAACAGGACCCTTCATTTTTGTGGCTAATCTCACCCTGTATACAAGAGGAATCTCATTTTTAAGTTTAGACCACAAATGTGACCCTGGACAACAAAACCAGTCTTAAAAAGCAAGGGTATATTTGTAGCAATAGCCAAAAATAGGGGTCAAAATTATCGATTTTTATTTTATGCCAAAAATCATAAAGATATTAAGTAAAGATCATGTTGAATTAAGATATTTTGTAAATTTCCTACTGTAAATATATTAAAACCCAATTGTTGATTAAGTAATATGCATTGCTAACTTAAAAAGTGGTTTTCTCAGCATTTTGATTTTTTTTGCATCCTCAGATTCTTCATTTTCAAATAGTTGCATTTCAGCCAAATATTGTCCTATCCTAACAAGGATAGTCAATAAGAAATGACCCTTATGACTGGTTTTGCGGTCCAGGGTCACGAATGCAGATTAGCCCTGTTCATTAGAGTGAACATGGGCAGTCTGACTTGAAAACGAACAGCAGGGTATATTTGGACTTTTCACTGCGACAAATGCTAAAATGGCTCTGCCTACCTTCTCAGCCTGTGCTTCCAGGGACTTCAAATTGTTGGTGACATTTTTCAATTCTTCCTCTAGGTCACCAGATTTGCTGTACCACAGCAAGAGATGCAGGAAAGGAAAAAGCAGAGGAAAGGAAAGAGACAGCACTTTGAGAAGACAGGAAAAGCAGCGTTTTTTAGCAAAAGAGACCCCAAGCTGAATGAAACAATGAGGTCATTCCCTTTCATTTTGGCTCAATCTTAGAAGCATTTGTAGTTCCAAGCACATCAGACATTTTACATGCCTATTCACAAGGAATTTCCCTAGGAAAAGAAGTAATGCAGAATATAACGGCATTTAAGAAGCTACAATTCTATGTCAAATGTTAACTGGCTACTTATAATAATTAAATAATAAATATTAACAAAATACTAAAAAAAAAAAATAACAATAAATAAAATAAAATAAAAAATGTTAGTTTTCTAGGTGCTTGTCACCCAACTGCAGTAATTTAAGTGTGGTATTCCCCAAGGTTCAAGTTGAGGCCCCTTTTTCTTTTGCAAAAGATGCGTTTATCTGCACAGGGATAGAGCCGAGAAGAGCAGCACAGGAGGTCACAGATCTCCGAAAGAGAGGACAGGTCAAGAGAAGCCGGCGTTAACATGCTACATCAGTCTCTCGGCACTACCTCTTCCTCTCCAGCCATCATGGATTTAAAATTCTGGTCCATGAGTTTAAGTTCCTCCTCCAGCTGCCTGACTCGACTGGGTTAGTCCAAAACAGGCCAGTGGGGGAAAGGGGAGGTAATGGGGGAGTCACAGGATAAGGAGCAACGGATCATGCATTTTGAAAATGGGGAGAAAGGACAATCAGAAACCTTGCTTAATTAATCCTGAGAACTCTTCTGTTATTAAAGGATTAGTTCACTTCCAGAATTTTTTTTTTTTTTTTTTTACAGATAATGTTCTCACCCCCTTGTCATGACATGTTCATGTCTTTCTTTCTTCAGTCGTAAAGAATTCTTTTTTTTTTTTTAAGGAAAACATTTCAGGATTTCTCTCCATACAGTGGACTTCTTTGGTGCCCCCGAGTTTGAACTTCCAAAATGCATACAGCTTCAAAGGACTCTAAACGATCCCAGCCGAGGAAGAAGGGTCTTAGGTTATTTTCAAAACATGTATATAATAATTGACTATATATATAGTTTTTAACCTCAAATGCTCGTCTTGTCTCGTCTCTGCGATGCGCATGTGTAGTCTGTGTGATCCGGGTCAAAACAGTCAGGGTATGTCCAAAACTTTAATCTCTTTTTCTTCCCCAACTTCAAAATCATCCTACATCGCTGCAGAAGTACCAACCCAGTGTTTACAAAGTGAACATACAAAGAAGATCTAAGGCCCTTTACAAAAAAAAGGTAAAATAGCGATGCAGACCGATTTTGAAGTTGGGGAAGAAAACAAGATGGTAGTGTTTGGACATACCCTAATTGTATTGTCCCGGATTACACAGACTACGCATCGCAGAGATGAGACAAGACAAGCATTTGAGGTTAAAAAGTATATAAATAGTCAATTTGTTTCAATATCTTCCTCAGCTGGGATCAATTAGAGCAATTTGAAGCTGTGTTTAAACTGCATTTTGGAAGTTCAAACTTGGGGGCGCCATACATATACATATAAAAAGAAAGAAATCCTGAAATGTTTTCCTCAAAAAACAATTTCTTTACGACTGAAGAAAGAAAGACATGAACATCTTGGAAGACAAGGGGGTGAGTACATTATCTGTAAATTTTTGTTCTGGAAGTGAACTAATCCCTTAATAGCAAATTATTTGCAGCAGCTGTAAACAGAATCCTGGTAATAACAAATTTCAGGTTTCAGGTACCAAAGGCATGCATATTAAATTCAGATATTCATGCAAATGTAAGGCACTTTTGTCATATACACATTGGCCTCACATTGTTTCTGAATAAATCAACCGACATATTTTTGTTAAAGGAACACACCACTTTTTTTGGAAATAGGCTCATTCTCCAATTCCCCCCCGAGTTAATAAGTTGATTTTTACCGTTTTGAAATCCATTCAGCCGTTCTCCTGTTCTGGCGATATCACTTTTAGCATAGCTTAGCATAGATCATTGAATCCTATTAGACCAATAGCATCGCGTTCAAAAATGACCAACGAGTTTCCATATTTGTTGTATTTAAAACTTGACTCTTCTGTAGTTATATCGTGTACTAAGACCGGTGGAAATGCAAAGCTGTGAGTTTCTAGGCCGATAAGATTAGGAACTACGCTTCCATTCCGGCGTAATAGTCAAGGAAGTTTGCTGCAGTAATATGGCCGAAGCAGGAGCAGTAATACCACGCAACAATTTCCCCTCCGCGCTCAGTGCATTTAATAATCGCTCCGCTCCAGCTCCGCTCCGGGTTCACAATTTCCAGCTCACGCTCCACTCCTCGCTCACTGATATCAGAAACACCGCTCCGCCTTCGCTCCGCGTCAAAAAATTCTGAAATAGTCTAATGTTTGAAATATAATGGTCCTGTTCATAACACATATTAAAAAAAATAAATAAATACTTCAATAAAACAACAGGAGAGTTTGGAACACTAGTGTGCAAACTTTGTTCCTACTACCACATACCAAGCTATATAACATTGTCAGCATTAAAAGAGTATAACTACTGCTTTATGCAGTGCAAAGTTTGTAATGAAAGTAACAATACATTTTCGTCAGTTATTTTACCTATAGATCGCTGCATTTCTAACAGATTTCTGCTCATTCGAAATCGGATACCATTACATTTGTTGTAATGCATTGTCACAGCGATTGCGTGTGAATAAGTGCTGCACATGTTTAAATGAGGCTTTCAGCTGAATATATTTAGTATCTAGAAGGAACAATCTAATTCCTTGTGAACTGTAATTTACCGCTCATGTCCATTCACATTATTTCTGATTTGAGTGATCCATCTCTATCAAGCTAAATATGTTTAACATGTGAATTCCTGCTTATTATGCAGTTATATTACGGACCGTTGGCATGAATTGTACTTATGATGGAGCGGTGGCGGAGCGCACTTGGAGCGAGTGAAAACCACGACGCTCCGACTTTTCAAAAATCCACTCCTCCCTCCATTCAAAATCACACCGCTCCGCTCCGCTCGCACTCCGCTCCGCTCACATACTCTGTAGTACGCGATATAACTACAGAAGAGTCAAGTTTTAAATAGGACAAATATCGAAACTCGTTGGTCATTTTTAACGTGATGCTATTGGTCTAATAGGATTCAATGATCTATGCTAAGCTATGCTAAAAGTGATATCGCCAGAACAGGAGAACGGCTGAATGGATTTCAAAACGGTAAAACTCAACTTATTAACTCGGGGGGAGTTGGAGAATGAGCCTATTTCCAAAAAAAGTGGAGTGTTCCTTTAACACTGTATACTGGCGAGGACTTTGATTAAGGAGCAGGTAACCAAATGCAAATGAAGTGTGTTTATGTTGTTAGTGCTAGTCTACAATTTTAGCATGCAGGTTTTTATTTTATTAACTGTTTTAATTGTGCATGTACTTACGCCTCAGCCACTTCAGCTCGCTCCTCAGAGCGCTCAAGCTCACCCTCAAGAATCACCAGTTTACGCGCCACCTAAAGTCAAACAAGCACAAATAGATTCAATTTTACAACTAGTCAAATAAAAATAAAAAAATCTGTAAAGCCAAGTTATAAAGGAGGAAGTTAATCCACAATAAACAATAATGCAGGAAAAAAACAAGATTAGGTTACATATTAACTCCGTGACCATTTGATTAAGGAACCAGCACGCTTGTTCTTCAGGATATAACATCACTTTAAATATAAAATCCGACACATCAACAGAAACCAACATTTGTGCATGAATATACATAAAGTGTCTATGGCACACTATCTACCAACGTTGCGAGAGATGGCCACAAGCCAATGCCATGTATAAATATATTCTTAAATGAATGAATATGAAATATAAGAAAACATTTCTTCAACATTTTTTATCTGAACATCTGAATCTTTAGTGTTTCTGAATCTAGAAATAATAATGTTTTCCATATCTTCAATAAAACGTTGCCACCATTGTGACTTTCTGGAACTTCTCAAGCTTTTCTGGAACCTAATGACTAATTTATTTGTGTTTTGCGTGCAACTTAAAGGATTAGTTCACTTCCAGAACAAACATTTACAGATAATTTACTCTCCTTGTCATCCAAGAGGTTAATGTCTTTCTTTCTTCAGTCGTAAAGAAATTATGTTTTTTGAGGAAAACATTTCAGGAATGTTCTCCATTTAGTGGACTTTGATGGACTGCGAGTGAACTTCCAAAATGCAGTTAAAATGCAGCTATAAAGGGCTCTTAACTATTCCAGCTGAGGAATAAGGGTCTTATCTAGCGAAACGATCAGTTATTTAAAAAAAAATATACAATACACTTACACTTTTTATCATATTTTGTGCACTCCAGTTCAAGACAGTTAGGGTATGCTGAAAAACTCCCAGAATGCACAGAGTATGCATTCGCATTGCAGAGTTAGACAAAATTAGCATTTGTGGTTAAAAAGTGTATAATTTTTTATTTTTTTAAAAATAACATTATTATTTCTTGGCTGGGATCATTTAGAGGCCTTTGAAGCTGCATTTAAGCTGCATTTTGGAAGATCAAACTCGCGTGCACCATAGAAGTCCACTATATAAAGAAAATTCCTAAAATGTTGTCTACAAAAACCATAATTTCTTTATGACTAAAGAAAGACATCTTGGATGACAAGGGGGCGAGTAAATGGTCTGTAAATTTTTGTTGTGGAATTGAACTAATCCTTTAAAAGCTCTGCATCTGGCATGAAAACTAACTTCAAGTTAACTTTCCAAGAAAAAAAAAAAAGTGTTACTGATAATATCACAATATAATGCTTTAGGTTACACCTCCAGTGAAAAGATTCTAGTTATAAGAAGCCTGATTCAAAATCATTCCAGTCATTTAATAACGTGAGTCCAGCTGATATGCACACCTCCTCATATTTGCGGTCAGCCTCCTCAGCGATGTGTTTGGCTTCCTTCAGCTGCATTTCCTGGATCTCCATCTTCTCCTCATCTTTTGTTGCTCTGTTCTCTATCACCTTCATTCCTCTGTACGAAGAAAGCATATAGTTAGTATTACATTCAGAAATGCAATGAACAGAAAAATTCTGTTTAAGGTTTTTACTCATGACACCCTGGATATACAGTGGCTCGCGAAATTATTCACACCTCTTCATTTTTTTCACATTTTGTTATGTTGCTGCCTTCACATCAAACTACACTCCCTACTCCATAATGGCAAAAAATAGGTTTTTAACATTTGTGCAAATTTATTAGAAATAAAAAACTGAAAAGATCCCGTTGCATAAGTATTCATACCCTTTTCTGGGACACTCGAAATTTAGCTCAGGAGCATTCATATTGCTTCTAGATGTTCCTACACTTGGAGTGGAGTTAAACTGTGGCAAATTCATTTGAATGAGTCTGATTTAGAAAGGCACACACCTCTCAGAAAAGGTCTAACAGCTGAAAATGCATATCAGAGCAAAAACCAAGATAACTGCCTGTAGAGCTCAGTGACAGACTTGCGTTAAGGCAATGATCTAGAGAAGAGTTCAGAAACAAATCTGCTGCATTGAAGGTTCACAGAAGCATTCTCCATAATGGAAGATGACTGGAACAACTAGGACTCTAGAAAATGTCTGCCAGCCCCCATCCAAGCTGACAAAGGTGAGGCAAAGAATGGCAGATAATTGCCAAAATGCAGATGTGCAAAGCTCGTCACATCAGACCCAGAAAGACTTGAGGCTGTAAAGGTGCTTCAACTATGTACTGAGTTAAGGGTATGAATACTTATGCAATGTACTTATTTCAGTGTTTTATTTTAATAAACTTGTAAAATTTGCAAATCTGGTTTTTGCTTTGTCATGATTATGGTGTATGGAGTGTAAACTGATGTGGGGAAAAACTAATTTAAAGCAGTTTAACATAATGCTGCAACAAAGCATGAAAAATGATACTTTTGCAAGGCACTGTATGGCTGATCCTTTACACTGTGGACATTTGTATTTCGAGTGACAAACAAGTATTTAAAACCACCTACAACTGTAAAGTTATCAAAACAAAACTAAGTTTTTTCTGATAACAAAAAACTAAATGGACGCAAGTTAAATATGAAACTCCCTCGTGAACAAAGCCCAGGTGTGTAGTTAAACTGTGAAATGAGAGTGCTGATATACGATGCCGTCACACCTCTCGCTCTCATCCGCGGCTTTCTCAGCCTCCTCCAGCTTCTGTAGCGCAGTGGCGAGTCTTTCCTGGGCACGATCCAACTCCTCCTCTACCAGCTGGATACGTCTGTTCAGGGACGCCACCTCAGCCTCAGCCTGCCATCACAGGAGAATCAGTCAGTGCAAATGTAATGTGCGGGAAACTTGTTAAATAATGCTATTATGATGGTGACATGCAATGTGAAAATTTTAAGATTAATGACCAATTAAAGGAGTAGTTCACTTCAAGAGCAAAAATTTACAGATAATGTATTCATCCCTTTTGATCCAAGATGTTTATGTCTTTCTTTCTTCAGTTCAGTCGTAAAGAAATTATGTTTTTTGAGGAAAACATTTGAGGAATGTTCTACATATAGTGGACTTCAATGGTGCCCCCGAGGTTGAACTTCCAAAATGCAGTTTAAATGCAGCTTCAAAACGATCCCAGCTGAGGAAGAAGGGTCTTATCTAGCTGAACTATAAAAATTTTTTTTATTACAATTTATATACTTCTTAACCTCAAACACTTGTCTTGCTTTGCCTGAAATCTGTTTTTTTTTTTTTTTCCGGTTTAAGGCAGTTAGGGTGTGTCAAAAAAACTCTCATCTCATTTTCTCCCTCAACTTCAAAAATCATTTCAAAAGCTCCCTACATCGCTGCAGAATTACCGACTCACTGTTTGTGAGTGAACATGCAAAGATCAAAAACACTTTTTAACAAAAAAGGTCAAACAGCGATGTAGGATGATTGTTGAAGTTGGAGAAGAAAATGAGTTTTTCGACATACCCTAACTGTCATGAACCGGAAAAAAACAGAGTTCAGAGCTAGACAAGACGAGCGTTTGAGGGAAAAAAATTACATAAATTGTAATTAACAAAAACAAACAAACAAAAAAAAAAAAACACTGTTTCGGTAAATAAGACCCTTCTTTCTTGGCTGGGATCGTTTAGAGCCCTTTGAAGCTGCATTTCAAATGCATTTTGGAAGTTCTAACTCGGGGGCACCATTGAAGTCCATTATATGGAGAACATTCCTGAAATGTTTTCTTTAAATAACACAATTTCTTTACACCTGAAGAAAGAAAGACATGAACATCGTGTATGATATAAGGTAAGTAAATTATCTGTACATTCTTGTTCTGGAAGTGAACTAATCCTTTAAGTGCAAAGTTGCATGCAGAACTTTAAGATAAGCCAACTTTCGACTCTAATCTTTCTTTATAGTTTTCTCAAGAAGCAGGCCTTCTGAAAAAATGTAGACTTTACGGTTTACTGGTTTTCAATTGTTGTTAGTTGCAATCAATACACCTCTCAGACAAAAAGTCCTAATTTTATTTCTTGTATTTTATTGACAAAAGCCTTTTCATATCCTGTCTAGTGTTCTCCTCAGATCAATGTGCAAAGGCTACGCGCGCACTTACTCTAGTAAAAGCCTCTTCTGTAAATCAGTGTTGCACTTAATGTAAAGCAAAGCTGAATTGTGAAATTCAGTGTTTTTATCAATCACATATTTGTTCATTTCATACACATTTAAGAAGACCAATTACAGGATTACTATTAGGACAAAATATATTTGCACTGCTCTTTTCTATACCCTTTCATAGTTGCATAGCTTTGCAGTCATAGAACTAGTAATATCCAGTCTGAACCAGTCTTTTACTTTGCATTGTGCATTGCCACAGTAATCAATGTGTCTTTATGATTGCATGTCTCTCTTTCCTGTTTTTATACTAAGTGTCTCTGTTTATAACTGGAAAAGGAGTTATTTTTTCTCTCTTCAGGTTTTTCCTGTCTAACACCCTAGAAATGCTACATAAGATGATGCCTGAACACAAACTTTGACAACAATTATATGTATAGAAACACATTTCCACTAATTGTACTACACGCAATTCTGATTTGTTAAATCTGACAGCTTTGGCAGTAAAAGCAATAAAGATTTCTTCTTCAAAAGCACTAAAAGAACCATCAATGTAACTGTTAAGCAAACAGAATTATTACATTTTTGCATTTACCCAAAGCAACATACTTTCCATTTAAGCCATACATTTTATTAGTTCAGACTCAACCCCTTTTTTATGGTTGAATAAAGCAGAAGTTCCCATAAGAGACAGTCTCTATGAATGCATTGCTGGCTTGAAAGTTAAAGTTTAAAAATGCAAAGTTCACTAGGGTTGAGATCACTATCAACTGTTTGTCTAATACTTTAATAGCTAACCACACACTAACTACACTATGTCAACCCTTTAACTCTATCCAAATACCAGTGGAGAATAAAGAACCTGACAGCCATACTACAGTAAAAGTACAGATATCTTACCAGAAAATGACTTTGGTAGAAGTTGAAGTCATCATTTAGAATATTACTTGAGAAATAGTCTAAAAGTATGTGATATTTATTGTACTTAAGTACAAGTATTTTTTTATTTTAAATGTACTTACGTTTTGAAAGTAAAAGTAAATGCAATTTTTTTTCGCAATTGCAAGTTTATATCATCCATTTCTGAGAAAAAAAAAACATCCAAGTTATCAGTTTATATTGCATTTCTGACTTTATTTCTCACAATTGTGAGTTTATTTCACCCAGTTCAGAGAAAAAGTCTGAATTGTGAGATACAAACTTGCATTTGTGAGGAAAAAAATGTCTGGCAATTCTGGCTTTATTTCTCACAATTGCAAGTTTATATCACCCAATTCTGAAAAAAAAGGCAGAAATTTCCTTAAAAGAAGTCAGAATTGCGTAGGGGTGGGTATCGTTTGAATTTTATCGATTTCGATTCCGATTCCGATTCCACTTATCGATTCCGATTCTTTTCGATTCCCAGTTTCGATTCCGATTTAGTAAAAAAAAAAAAAAAAAACAAACACAAAAGTCAAACATTAATATATTAAACATGTTTATTTTCAGTGCTAGCTTGCAACATATTATTTTATCACAGGGGTTCTCAACCTTTTTTATATCAGGTCCCCCTTCTTCTCGGGTCAGTTTTGCAAGGCCCCCCTATGCCTGACATTTCCTCTAAAGGTGTTTATTTTTTAACCTTTTTTATTAACCTAAACATTAGTTTTGCCTTTTTATTTTTCTCCTGCATGTTATAAAAAAAAAAATCAAACAAACTTTAAATTAAAGCTATACTTTTGAATTTAAAAGAAAATCCTCTGCTCTAACTTTTTAACATGAATACACACATACAGATTTAAAGCACCTAAATTATTTAATTCAGACATTCTTCACAACTTCAGAGTACTCTTTCTTAAGTGACTGAATATCTACTGTTTGTATTTATTATAAAATAAACATATAAATGAAAAATACAGTAAATACATTGTAAATCTGTTTATGCTGGTGCTCATATGTGCTTAAACACCACTGACCCTTACAAGATCCACCTCTATGGGTAAGCATTCATTATAAAAAACTCACAGGACATTCATTTTGAAAACTATGCAAATATTTTGAAATTTCACGCAAAAATACTATGGATCAGAGCACCGAAAGCATGAATAGTTTGTGAATCAACAGCGGACTTATGCGTGCCTAATGTACGACTCCGATATACAAGAATGAATACATTAGGCACGCGCGAGTTCGTTACTATTACTCTGGTCATCTTTGCCTTCACATTACCGGGAGGGTTTGTTTCATGCAGCCAAGAGATAAAGTAGATACCTGTCTTCCCGTGGGGGTATAAGTGACTTATGTGGGCTTTTGCGGGACGAAATAACATATATTCCTTCTGGAGTGGGCGGGCGCAGGACTAAAATCCGTCCCTTGCAGATCTCTAAGATGAAGTTTGCGTGCAGCGGTAGATTTGTCTTCGGTTTTTACAAAGCGTAGACACACTTTTAAACGCTTACCATGATCCATCTTTTCGACTGATGTTTACATTACGACGTAAAGTCCTGGCAGATTGCACGCGCGGAAGGTCCTGGCAGATCACTCGATGGAAAAAATGCAACCAGGAATCGAAACGAGGAATCGAAATTTTAATATTATAACAAGTATCCGATTCTTTATCTTAAGTATCCGATTCCAGAATCGGAATCGATTTTCGATTCCCAACCCTAGAATTGCGAGAAACAAACTTGCATTTGCGAGAAAAAAAAAAGTCAGAATTTTGAATTTTATCTCACAATTCTGACGTTTTATCTCAGAAAAAAAAAGTTGAGATAGAATTCACAATTCTGAGTTTGTTCACAAAAACTTTTGTGATGGAAATAAAGAGGTAAATTTTAATGCACATGTAGAATATTTTTGAGCAAACACTTTCTAGATCGAACACAATACTTGCATGAGATTTTTTTTTTTTTTTTCATACAGTTTTGCGAATCTGGCAATTCTGACTGAGATCTTCTGACTATTTTGTAGTAAGTAAGGAATATGCTTCAGGAAATTAAATGTATCAGAGTAAAAGTATACATTTTAATCAGGAAATGTAGTGGAGTAAAAGTAAAAGTAGGCTGAAAAATAAAAACTCATTTACAGATACTTCCAAAAAATACTAAAGTACTGTAACTTAGTATTATTACTTCGTCACATAACACCACTGCCAAATACAGCTTATAAAAAAAAACATTAATTAATTCATGTTTATCATTTTAAAGCTGTAGCATTAAACAGACACCTATTTATTAGCCAACGTTCAAAAAAAGGCAAGTCTAAAGTTATCTAATGTTATTCACATCTTTACAACTTCATCTAGTGAAACAACACCGCTCAGTACAAAGATGACCTGATTTGTTTGTGGGTTGAAGCCATGCCAGCTTCTGAAGCAAATTTCATAGCAAGGTTAAAATCCAGGTTATAATATAAAAATAGCTAACACAACTGAAAACCTCATTTAAGATGTTTAAGATCCAGTTTAATAAATCTAAAACCAAAACTGGATTATTTTAAAAGTGTGTGAGCAGAATAAAAGTCACTACTAAGTCATATAACATTCAGAGTTTCACAGAAAGGATATACAGCAGGGGATGAAGTAAATGACTTCATTCAAAGAAATAGCTTTGGAAAAGTAAATAATCTGAACAAGCAACATATCTGCTGCTTTCCTTCTGACCTACTGAAAAAGTACATATCTCAAAGTAAATCACATTTACTGTAACTTTCATAAATCTAGAATAGCGATCATCTTGTAAAGTCCTTTTGTCAACAAACCAGAAAAACTGACCATGAATCATTCAAAACGGCACTCTTCTGGGAAATGTCTGACTATCTACTCTGATAAGATTTCAGCATTCATCTGAACAGAGAAGGAAAGGTGAAGCACCTCCAAAACAATCTTCTTCTGCAAGATGCATGCCATTTTATATTTTACCCGCTATAGACCTTAATCAGGTTAGATGCCATATTGAATTTAATGTGGATGAAGGCTGAGAGGGACAGACTTACAGTCTTTATAATGGCACACACTGAATAAAGGTCCTACAGTAGATCGTCACTTTCACAACTCACAATCTTCAAACCTGTTTTACAGAGTTTTATGGTCTACTAAACAAGTGTACATTGCTGTTAATCAACAGTACAATCTACTGAATGCACTTTTCACTGATATTTATTCTAAAAATCTGGAATCTGAGGGTGGAAAGAAATCAAAATATTGAGAAAATCACCTTTAAAGTTGTCCAAATTAAATTCTTAGCAATGCATATTACTAATAAAATAATACATTCTGATAGATTTATGGTAGGACGTTTACAAAATGTCTTCATGGAACATGATCTTTACTTAATTTCCTAATGATTTTTGGCATAAAAGAAAAATTTATCAGTTTGACCCTTACAATGTTTTTTTGGCTATTGCTTCACACTGGTTTTGTGGTCCAGGGTCACATATTTAACATTTTTACCTCAGTTTGTTTCTTCTGAGGTTGCACTGATAAAAATGATTTTGTGGTCAAGTAAATAATACAGAAAAACAAATGTAAGTTCTACATTAAATAATTTAGTTCAGGCAACAATAAAAAAAAGAGTAAATTCAATATTAGTAATTTAAGCTTGTAGAATTTAAAATTTGAACTTTTAAGTAAATTTTACTTGTAATTGTTTGTTATTTTTACAAAGATTGTCTAAGTAAATATCAAAGTCATGATCCCGTTGTTCCCATCATGCACTTGGGCATGAATAATTAATTAGGTTACATTTTGTGCTGTTTTCGAGAAGTATGTACACGGTTGCTTTTGTTGTTAGGTTAAGTAACTTGCTGTTTTATAACATCTAGAGTTCATTTTCTACCCAAAATGATCCATTCATACACAAAAACTGGTCACTGAATGTTGTTGTCATTGTGTATCATTCATGTGCCAAGTATTGAGGTCTCTGTGTTCAACATATAACCTTAAAAACAATAAGGAGCTGTTTACTTGCTTACGTACATGTTTGTAAGTGAACCACATGCTTTAATGGCATTTTTTCAGTGCTATGATGTTTGAGTAAAGTTTACAAACCGTGGCTGAGTGAACTGTACTCAAACTTTAACTACTCATTAAAATCGTTAAATCTACTCATTTCCTTTGCTAATTTTACTTAACTTAGTTAAGTAGATTTTACTTAATTCCATATTTAAATTTTATTAAAAAATAATGCATGCAAAAAACAATTACTTATTTGTTTTTTTCAGTGTGTCACTCACAGCCTCATTTTCATTCCTGTCAAATATTAAATAAGGCACTATCCTGACTAATGGCTATAGTGCCAAAGGTTACATAAAGTATGTTTAAATGTATGTACTGCATAAAAATGTACATAGGAACTCAAATGTCATTGGTCTTTCCAACGAAATCCGACACTTGTGAAAAACTGGTTCATGCTCTTGTTCACTTATTGATTTTTGTTCATTTTTAATGAAAGTAAATTCCCCATAGTGCACCTGCCTTACATTAATGGTGCACTATTATTTAACAAATCTAATTATTAAATTAAAACAGTTCAATTAGTCTTGGGGGTTGAGACTACACTTAAGACTTTACTCCAAATTGATGTTTATCTTCATGTAAACAACCAACCAACACTTCTTACGATTAGACAAGTACACAAGAAGATTATTCTGATCTGTGCCGTAGGCTACTTAAAGGAGTAGTTCACTTTCTGAACAAGAATTTACAGATAATGTACTCACCCCCTTGTCATCCAAGATGTTCATGTCTTTCTTTTTTCAGTCGTAAAGAAATTATGTTTTTTGAGTAAAACATTTCATGATTTCTCTCCATATAATAGACTTTTATGGTGCCCCCGAGTTTGAACTTGCAAAATGCAGTATAAATGCAGCTTCAAAGGGCTCTAAATGATCCCAGCTGAGAAAAAAGGGCGAAACGTTCGGTTATTTTCAAAAAACATTTACAATTTCTATACTTATGTCAAATGCTCGTATTGCTGAGCTAGACAAGACGAGAATTTGAGGTTAAAACGTATACAAATAGTTTTTTTCTTTTTTTAAATAACCCATCGTTTTGCTAGATAAGACCCTATTTTCCTCGGCTGTGATCGTTTCGAGCCATTTAAAGCTGCGTTTTGGAAGTTCAAACTCGGGGGCACCATAGAAGTCTATTATGTGGAGAGAAATCCTGAAATGTTTTACTCAAAAAACAAAACTGCCGTATGACTGAAGAAAGAAAGACATGAACATCCTGGATGACAAGATGAATACATTATCTGTAAATTCTTGTTCTGAAAGTGAACTACTCCTTTAAGTGTCTACATTCAGGTGGACTCAAACCACATAATCAGATGTTTAAATGAGCACTTGTATCCCACATTCACAAGTCCATGTCATTGAAAAGGCTTGAGTTTGAAGTGAGAGATGTTTTGAGTCTAGGCGGGTGTGCATCAACATCGCCCGCCCTCAACATAAACCCTAATCAGCTTCTCGTGTCCAGAGCATTAACTCAAGTTCATCTGACAGGTCAGAAGCTCGCACTCTCTCACTGCTGTGATCAAACCGGTATTTAAAGGGATAGTTCACCCAAAAATGAAAATTTGATGTTCATCTGCTTACCCCCAGGGCATCCAAGATGTAGGTGACTTTGTTTCTTCAGCAGAACACAAATGAAGATTTTTAACTCAAACCGTTGCAGTCTGCCAGCTATATAATGGCAGTGGATGGGTAACAGACCTTTAAAAGTAAACAAAACATGCACAGACAAATCCAAATTACACCCTGCGGCTCGTGATGATACATTGATGTCCTAAGACATGAAACGATCGTTTTTTGCGAGAAACTGAACAGTATTTATATAACTTTTTACCTTTGATACATATCCACGTCCATCTGTCATGAGAACAAGCGTTTCATCCGGTTCGTTACATGTGCACGCGCTCTGGCGTAGAATACGCAAACGCCGTAAGGGGAAATCAGTGAAAAGTCCCGGATGAGTTTGTGCAAGCAAATGTAATCTTTTAGCTTTAAATCGGTTTAAACAATCAGGATAAGCGAAAGTAATTGCCATTTTGAATAGCCGCTATACCCACAATCTCTGTGCACTGTGTAAACAATGAGTGTCGTATACATGCGACAGATCGTTTCCGGCGTTTGCGTATTCTACTTTAGAGCGCGTTCACATCACATGTCACGATCCCGGATGATGAGCACGTGCTCAGGACAGATGGACGTGGCTGTGTATCAAAGGTAAAAAATGATATAAATACTGTTCAGTTTCTCGCAAAAACCGATCGTTTCGTGTCTTAGGACATCAATGTATCGTCACGAGCCGCAGGGTTTAATTAGGATTTGTCTGTGCATGTTTTTTTTACTTTTAAAGGTCTGGTGCCCATCCACTCACATTATTAGACTGCACCGGTTTGAGTTAAAAATCTTTTTGTTTTTGTTCTGCTGAAGAAACAAAGTCACCTACATCTTGGATGCCCTGGGGGTAAGCAGATAAACATCAAATTTTCATTTTGGGGTGAACTATTCCTTTAATTCTGCACAGTTTCACCTAGTGATATTGATTTTTGCATATTGTGTTGAAGTGAACTCAATAATTCGATTTGATTTGGGAAAAACAGAATATCCCACATTTGTCATTCACATCTAAGCTCTTAACAATCCTGCAGTCGTTTGGACCTTGTATTTGGCCTGCAAGAGGCCCCTTCCCTACAAACTGGGGAAAAGCACATTGACATTGCAGTGGATAAGATGTTTTTGAAGTTAACAAGTGAACAGTAAATAAAGATATCAATAAACAGAGTCGCTGCAGCCAAACCCTGAATATGAGCCTCAAATCCAATATTAAGGTTTCCTTGTGGCCACTCACTCTCTCTCTGGCCTGCCGCTCCATGTCCACCTCCCTCTGCAGCATTTCGGCTCGGTCTTCCGCATCGTCCGCCTGCTGCTGCAGGGTCTGGATCTTCCTCTTCACGGCTTCTATGGATGTTACCGATGCCATTGCCACTGAATTCCCGAGTCTGTTATTAATATCAAACGCGACACGGTGCTATCGCTATTTTCCAGTGATGTTGCCTTTATCAGACACCGTTCATGTTAAACGTGTCAGTTCCGTCGTCTAAAAAGGTAAGTTTCCCCTGGAAAAGTTTAGCGTGAATCGCCGACGATCGCTCTATTCTCGCCAAGGGCGAAACTAACATCCGTCGGACTGAGCTAAAATCTCATTTTCGCCGGTACAACAGATGGCGCAGCGCACCTTTCAGGTGATCCTCCATTCGGCTGCGAGGAGCAGAGAAGCAGGAGCGGCTCATTGATCATCCAGCGCTCCGCCCAAAGGGAGAAAGTCCAGCAGTAGTTGTTGCTTCTTCAGTCGGATGCTTCTCAGTTCTTCCAAAAACCCATCTGTTTCCGTCATAAAGAAGGGAAGGCTGTATCATCTTCTTAACCCACACGGTTGACATGATGATGAGGCTCCAGGTGAGAGTGAAGATATACAGGTGAATCCAGTGTAGAAGTCTTCATTGTCAAAACACCTGCCGCACGCATTAATCTTTATTTTTTTCATCCATAAAATCTTTTTAAATAGCCAACTTATTAAAAACCATGTCCTAATTAGCCTAAAGCCTGACATATGAACAGGGGCGGACTGGGACAAAACTTCAGGCCGGAAAATCTCACACTCATCCAGACCCAGAGGTGTAAAAAGTACTCAAAAATTTTACTCACTCAAAATTTTACTCAATTAAAAGTACAAGTATCTGGCCAAAAACATACTTGAGTACAAGTAAAATTTGCTAGCAGTTTAATGCTTAACAAGGAAACTAAGACAAAACTACAACAGTCTATTTAGATTATTTTATAATATTAATTTAGATTAGATTATAATAGATACTGTAACTGACCTGCACTTTAAGTCCTGAACAGGGCAGTCAAGACTAACTGACACATGATTTATTAGAGATTCATGATTGAACGGCGAATTCGGAAATAATAATTTTAGAACATTCGGCAGGCAACAATAACAACAACAACAACAATATAAAAAATAATAGTAATATATTGTAGGGCAGTGGGCCAGATTGGCTGCCAGGCCACCGGGAATTCTTCCGGTGCTCTCTATGGCCAGTCTGGCCCTGCATATGACATTATAGTAAGCTTTATTTATTTTAATCATCAAACTGAGCAAGAATATACAATTTAGTGCATTCGCTGTTATTTATATGGCCAAAAAAGATTTATATCAGTATGACAGACTATTTGCATTAAATGTGTGCAGCCATCAGTTGTCACTTTATATCTCCCAAATACCTTGTCTTATTGCAATAGGGCAGGGATCCTCAAATCCGGCCTATGAGATCCTCAGTGCTTTCCAATTGGGATATATCGCCCTCTGAAGGGCACTTCGGAGTGAAAACAATCATAGCCGCCATATTGAAGTGTTGTTTCAAACCGAAGTGCTCAATACTGGCCACTTCAAAGGACCCTTCAGAATGAAGGATTTCGAAGGGTAAAACTGAGGGACACATCGGGCCCCCGTGATCTTTTGCGCAGATTCTTTGCATGGTGAGCATTGTCTCTATATACTATTTTTTGGACATGCACCAGGGTTTAGACCAACGATAACCCGGGGTTAAGCACAGAGTGAAAAGACCTTTTCTACTTTAACCACTGAATTTTTACAACACCCTGATTGTCAAAAAGGAAAAAGAAATCTATTGACTGTTGGCAAATCTGTATTTCTGGCCTACTATTACAAGTAATACAGTGACATAATGGCATAAGGTTTCGAGACGTTTTGTTAAAACAAACAGTCAAATGATGGCATTCTGCAACAAGGCCTATAAATATATAGATTTGAGTTTACTTACAGATTATTGAATTCTTGGTCACCTACAGTGCCTTGCATTTTTTCACATTTTGTTTTGTTGCAGCATTATGTTAAACTGCTTTAAATGAGTTTTTCCCCACATCAGTTTACACTCCATACACCATAATAATGACAAAGCAAAAACCAGATTTGCAAATTTTACAAATTTATAAAAAACAAAACACTGAAATAAGTACATTGCATAAGTATTCATACCCTTAACTCAGTACATAGTTGAAGCAGCTTTACAGCCTCAAGTCTTTCTGGGTCTGATGTGACAAGCTTTGCACATCTGCATTTGGCAATTATCTGCCATTCTTTGCCTCCCCTTTTCACCTCTCCATCTCTGTCAGCTTGGATGGGGGCTGGCAGACATTTTCTAGAGTCCTAGTTGTTCCAGTCGTCTTCCATTATGGAGAATGCTTCTGTGAACCTTCAATGCAGCAGATTTGTTTCTGAACTCTTCTCTAGATCATCGCCTTAACGCAAGTCTGTCACTGAGCTCTACAGGCAGTTATCTTGACCTCAGGACTTGGTTTTTGCTCTGATATGCATTTTCAGCCGTTAGACCTTTTCTGAGAGGTGTGTGTCTTTCTAAATCAGACTCATTCAAATGAATTTGCCACAGTTTAACTCCACTCCAAGTGTAGGAACATCTAGAAGCAATATGAATGCTCCTGAGCTAAATTTGGAGTGTCCCAGAAAAGGGTATGAATACTTATGCAACGGGTTTTCAGTTTTTTATTTCTAATAAATTTGTGAAGTTGTTACAAACCTGTTTTGTGCTTTGTCACTATGGTGTATGAGATGTAGATTGATGTGGAAAAAAAGTAATTTAAAGCAGTTTAACATAATGCTGCAACAAAACAAAATGTGAAAAAAATGAAGGGGTATCAATACTTTTGCAAGGCACTGTATTTGTTTAGATCATATGTACTCAAATGTGCATTTGATCCCAGAGAAGAATCTTATTGCTTACAAGCTTTCTACATCATTGTGTCCAGTCAAATCAATTCCAAACAAATTACATCCATAAAACAGGATGCTTCAGTCAAACAGTTGCTCAAGGGCGTCTGAGTTTACAGTCTTTAGACCAATCCATTCAATGAAACACTGAGCAGAAGCTCTGGAAATCATGACATCACTTCACTGTAAACAAATAACTGCATTCCTCTGATGCTTTTCCTTTTTTGGCCACGTATTAATGGTGCAAATACAGTGAGTGAAGCACACAGTTCCATTTTAAATGTAAGAATTGGAGGCAAAGCAGCTGCAAAAGTTACCTCAATAAAACATTTCTACTGTGGTTGACTTGTTTCACACATTAGTTGATAGTTCGCACAACTAGTTGATAATTAGCATATGCACAATTAATGTACAGACATAAAGGATGTTTGTGACCCTGGACCACAAAACCAGTCTTAAGTCGCTGCAATAGCCAAAAATACAGTGTATGGGTCAAAATTACTGATTTTTCTTTTATGCCCAAAATCATTAGGAAATTAAGTATGAAGATTTTTTGTAAAATTCCTACTATAAATATATCAAAATGTAATTTTTGATTAGTAATATGCATTGTTAAGAACTTTATTTGAAGAACTTTAAAGGCGATTTTCTCAATATTTAGATTTTTTTGCACCCTTAGATTCCAGATTTTCAAATAGATGTATCTCAACCAAATATTGTCCTATCCTAACAAACCATATACCAATAGACAGCTTATTTATTGAGCGTTCATATGATGTATACATCTCAGTTTTGTAAAATTTAACCTTATGACTGGTTTTGTGGTCCAGGGTCACATTTGTATTATTTAACATATTTAATTATTGCAGGTTTGCGTTGAATTTCATGGTTTTTTGTCATTTTGAGGAATACTGGATCTGTTTTTTTAGTGAGTGAGATGAATTAATGCATGTTCACATTTATTCTAGAACTAAAGCAACATCTTACTCACAATTTCTCTCAACATGGAGACAGGAGAGCTTTTAATCAATAAATGAGGGGGAAAAAGTAACTCAGATATTTTCTTGTCAATTAAAAAGTAATGCGTTACTTCACTAGGTACTTGGAAAAAGTAATATTATAACGTAACTTGTGTTACTTGTAATGCGTTACCCCCAACATTTTGGGATTTATACTGTATGAATTGACAGTGTGTGGAAAGGTCAGAAGTCAGAGGCATGAAACAGACAGAATCAAGTAGAAATTCCAGTCTTATTCAGAAACATGAAGTCATAAGACGCCACTTGAGTCTGCTGTGAGGTGCTGACAGTGTTTATGAAGTGTTTAGAGAATGTGATACTGTGGGTGGGTTTGGCACCTGAGCAACAGAGCAGCTGTCGACAAGACGGGCCCCAATCGGCGCGGGCCGCTCTCGTGATAAACGGCCTGATCTCTCCACCGCCACACGGCTCACTTTACATTATCATACCGACTGCAGCCACAGGAGGACGCGACGTTTCTGTCTGACTTCAAAATGTCATGCCTAGATCTTATGTTTAAACACTGGCCTCTTTCCTTTCCTTTCCTTTCCTTTCCTTTCCTTTCCTTTCCTTTCCTTTCCTTTCCTTTCCTTTCCTTTCCTTTCCTTTCCTTTCTTTCCTTTTTTTAGGAAGACATTCTCAGTAGCCTACTGTAATGCAAAACATTGTGATACACATGTATTATTATTATTAATATTAATAACATACACTATATATCTGATCTAGTCCTAAAATGTGACTCTGGACTTCTAAACCAGACAATCTTTTTGAAGAATTTAATTTTTTTAAATTCTTTGAAATTTTTTGAATTTTTTTGAAATTGAGATTTATCAGTTTAAAAAACTGATAAATAAACCATTGATGTATGGTTTGTTAGGAAAGGACAATATTTGGTTGAGATACAACTATTTGAAAATCAATCTGAAATCTGAGGATGCAAAAAAAATCAAAATATTGAGAAAATTCCCTTTAAAATTGTCCATATGAAGATCTTACTAATGAAAAAAATAAAGTTTTGATATATTTACAGTAGGAAATTTACAAAATATCTTCATGGAACATGATCTTTACTTAATATCCTAATGATTTTTGGCCTAAAAAAAAAATCAATGATTTTGACCCATACTATGTATTTTTGGCTATTGCTACAAATATACAAATATATTTGAAATGTACGCTTAATTTTCTAAATATATTTTTTGCTTTAATTATGGGGTGCAATATGACCCAAATATGCATTTTTTTTTTAAATTTATGCTAAATATTTAACCTTCAAATGAAGTTTTATATTGTTTTACAAATATTGTATTCATTTCTGGGGGGTGAATTATGGTAAAAAGACAAATAAACAATAAACACCTTCATTTAAAATTTTTGAAAGTCTCTTATGTTCATTAAGGCTGCATTTATTTCATCAAAAATGCAGTAAAACAGCAATATTTTACAATTTAAAATCACTGTTCTCTATGGTAATATATTGTAAAATGTAATTTAATCCCTGATTTTTTTTTCATGATTCTTTGATTTATCAAAAGTTATTATTATTTTTTTTTAAATCAGCATTTATTTGAAATAGAATTATTTATATATAATCATTATTACTCTCACTTCAGGTCAATTAATGCATCAATGCTAAATAAAATAATTAATTTCTAAATAAAATGAATAAATAAAAAATCTTACACTTAAGGTTTAAATGATAGTGTATAATTGTGAATGTATGGCAGCTCAAACAAAGGCTGATTTGTGTGTCACTCACGTCTGCGGCCTTCTTCTCGGCCTGCTCGAGTTTCTCCTGAGCGTCCTTCAGTGACTCTGAGTATTTGTCCAGCTCATCCTCCACACCCTTCAGCTTCTTCTGCAGGCCCAACAGCTCCTCTTCCAGCTACACACACAAACATTACATTAAGCATGTGATCAAAGATATGTGAAAGCGTTCATTTGACCAGGTTCTCGATCCTTGATTTAAATGCTACTACAAAAAGAAAGACTGCACTATAAAAAGTTTTCACCAGTTTCAACTTAAAAACTTAAGTTTAGCAGCTGCCTTAAAATGTTAAGTTAAATCAACTTAAGTCATTTAAACTCACAAGTTAAATCAACTAAATTTTATTGTAATAAGTTAAAAAGACTTGTAGTTTTAAGCTGATTTAACTTAAAAACTTAACGCAGCTGCTGAACTTAGGTTTTTAAGTTGAATCTGGTGAAAACTTTTTACACTGTGCACTGCAAAAAAAAGGCTTATCTTATATATTGTTTTTTGTTTGGTTTCTAGTCACAATATATCTAAAAATTCTTAAATTAAAGGATAACTGTTGCCAAAATGCAACCTGGGCAGTTTTTTTTACTGTAAATGAGACAAACTTATATCTAAAAGCATAATTACGACAAACGAGCCGTTTTTGAGATTGACGGTGATTTCGTTTTGTGGTCAATGGCCGGTGAATGGGAGAACTAGGGGCATAACTTTGAGCGCATCAAAATCAATATTTTAACAACACTAAGAAGGCTCAACACACCATGAAACTTTGCTGGAAGTATCGCCTGGGTCTCTACACATGAACTCCAGCATTGAGAACATTGTTTGTGTACACAGAGTTTACTAAAAAGAACTGTTTCACTGTTTGAGTTTCCGCTCGCGGCCGTCTTGCCAGTCAAGAAGTGTCGATCTCCGAATGCGAGGATGGATAGCTCCTAAAGCATATTTCCATATAAATGCACGGCTAATTCGTTGTTTTGTCGCAAGTGAAAAACAATGTTAACCTTCTAGTTGTAAAAAGAGCCTCATATAAGCCTAATATTTCGTCCTATGGAGTCCATTCATTCGCATTCGGAGATCGACACTTCTTGACTGGCAAGACGGCAGCGAGTGGAAACTCAAACAGTGAAAGTGAGTTGTTCAAAACCTTTCTTTTTAGTAAACTCTGTGTACACAAACAATGTTCTCAATGCTGGAGTTCATGTGTAGAGACCCAGGCGATACTTCCAGCAAAGTTTCATGGTGTGTTGAGCCTTCTTAGTGTTGTAAAAATATCGATTTTGATGCGCTCAAAGTTATGCCCCTAGTACTCCCATTCACCGGCCATTGACCACAAAACGAAATCACGGTCAATCTCAAAAACGGCTCGTTTGTCGTAATTATGCTTTTAGATTTAAGTTTGTCTCGTTTACAGTAAAAAAAAAAACAGCCCAGGTTGCATTTTGGCAACAGTTATCCTTTAAGATGCATTTACTAGATCAGCAAAAAGACATAAGATATTTAATCTTGAACAAAAGCTAAATTAAGTGCAGTTTGCTTAAAATAAGTAAAATTATCTGCCAGTGGGGTAAGAAGAATACTCTTGTTTTAAGAATATTTTACTTGTTTCCAGGGAGAAAAAAATAAATTAATTAAGTGCATTTATCTTAAATTAAGATTAAATATCTTATGTCATCTTGTTTATCTAGTAAATGCATCTTAATGTAAGATTTTTTGACTAGAAACAAGATAAAAATACGAAGATAATCCTTTTTTTTTTTTTTTTTTTTTTTTTTTTTTTGCAAAAAATGCTTTTCTTAGAATTTTTTTTGTCTTGTTTCCAGCCAAAATATCTAAAAATTCTTGAATCAAGAAGGATTTTATAGAGGAGTAAAAATTATTGCATTGTTTTCTTAAAAAACAAGTAAAAATTAAGTGCATTTTTGCTTGAAACGAGCAAAATAATCTGCCAATGGAGTAAGAAAAATAATCTGGTTTTCTGTTTGAAACAAGATTTATTTTCTTACCCCATTGGCAGATTATTCTGCTTTCTCAAAGCAAAAACGAATTAATTTGGACTTATTTTTTCTGAAAACAATAAAATAATTTTTTACTTGTCTAGAAAATCTTTTTTGATTCTTAAATCAAGTGTAGATTCTTTGCAGTGTAGAGATTCTTTTAGAAACTTTGTTTCTTCACATTTTGAAAGACCATTACTTGTCAAGTAATGCGTCCCCCATCTTGAAGTCATTCCTACACCAGGGATAAATGACGATCTGTAAATCCGGCTCATAAAAGAGTGTCTCATTTAGGGGACTGTTTGGGGAGGGCATGAGGAGACCATTATAAACACCAAAGTTATGTTAAAGCAGCTGCTGGTCACCCTCACCCACCCGTTTAACACACGTCAAGAAAACCACCACCCATTAACTTTAACATCACACACAACTTAGTGTCATAAACCAGCCAACCAACGGGACCATCGGCTTCTGCATAAGGAAACGCAGAGCAGACAATGCCGGCTGCAAAAATAGAGCTCAGCTGGATGGTCAGGTAGCACTTTGGTCAGCTCATGAATCAAGAAGTGTAAAATAACAACGGTGACGGGCAAAGCAATGCACTCATGCCGGATGCCTTCCCTTTATTCCGCTTGACGGACCGGGACAGTTATGAGAAGCATTGGCGTCAAATGGAGCCCGGTGGCTCCAGATGGTACAAAGCCTTGATCCTATAATGTTGAACAATTCCATGAAGGTGGAGCGGGACAAAAAAAGATCAAGGCATGTGTGGTGACCAACAACAAAGGCCTTGGGATAAGAATAGATAGAGTTGGGGCATCAGAAAAGGCTTTCGAGAAATAATGGCAATTAAGTATAAAAGCATTAAATAAGGAACCAATCCAATCTTAATAAACGAGATATTCTGAGATTCTGATTCATGAAGGTGCTTTATAAGAACCATTCAGTCAAAGAACCATACTCTGAAGAACCTTCTTCCGCCACAAAGAACCTTTTGTGAAACAGATGTTAAAGGTTCTTTATGGAACCATTTAGACAAACAGGGTTGTTCTTTGGCATCGTGAAGCGCCTTTATTTTTAAGAGTGTGTATCATATTACATGTGCTCTGACATGTTTGTTCTCCCATGGGAAGCCAGTTGCACTTCCATTACGGAGAACGACAGTGTCCCCGGCAGTGTTGGGGAAAGTTACTTTTAAAAGTAATGCATTACAATATTGAGTTACTCCCTAAAAAAGTAGCTAATTACGTTACTTACGTTACGTTTTAAATCTGGCCAGGGCTTGCTTGTTTGTTTTTAATATAAAAAGTTATATTTTTGGCAAATGTAAAAGCCTTTTCACACCAAAAGGCTTAGAGAAAAGTAAATTGACGTCTGTACAGTAGACCGCAGAAGAAAAAATCAACTCTTTAGCAATAAAAAAGGAAAACAAATGTTAGAGTCATTTTTTCTTATTAGTATGGATGAATTGGATCATTGAAGGTCGGCAGCAAAGACATCGGTTAATAAAATGGGATTAAATACATAAAGGATATTTGTATTATTTAACATATTTAATTATTGCAGGTTTGCATTGAATTTCACAGTTTTTATTCATTTTGAAGAATACTGTATCTGTTTTTTAGTGAGTGAGATGAATTATAAATGTTCACATTTATTCTAGAACTAAAGTAAGTGTGTGTGTGTGTGTGTGTGTGGGGGGGGGGGTAATTGGTGTTACTTATTTGAAAAAGTAACTTTACTAGTTACTTGGAAAAAGTAGTATTATTACGTAACTTGCGTTACTTGTAATGCGTTACCCCCAGCACTGGTCCTCGCCTTCATTAAAATAGCCTTTGGTGAAATACAGACAGACTATAAAATACAGTTGCAATTGAAATAACAATTCTTCACGATCAGCAAGTAAATCTGAAGTGACAGGTTCATTTGTGATCAAATATTGGAAAATCTCGTCTCTGTTCGCTCGGGCCTCTTAATGAAGTGGCTATAATCAAGTACCAACATATTTACACCACTATATTTGGCATCGACCACTTCACTTATTCCTGATTGACGGGTCTCAAGGAACAAGACTAAAAATAGTTGAACCCATCAGAGATGCTGGATCATAAACTGGGATTAATCATCGGTTTTTAGAGTTGATGACACTGAGCAGATGATTGCTGATGATTCATGTGCACTACACTCCTAAAAATAAAGGCGCTTCACGATGCCATAGAAGAACCTTTTTTGTCTAAATGGTTCCATAAAGAACCTTTAACATCTGTTTCACAAAAGGTTCTTCGTGGTGAAAGAAGGTTCTCCAGATTATAAAAAGGTAAGAAAGAGATGGTTCTTTAAAGAACCTTTGACTGAATGGTTCTTTGTGGAACCAAAAATGGTTCTTCCAAGGCATCGCTGTGAAGAGCCTTTTGAAGCACCTTTATTTTTAAGCGTGTACATGTACATGGAAACAAAAAAAGATTTACTTAAAGCATATTTTCTTCATACTTTTCCCCAGAAACAAGACTCCATTTACCTGTTTGCATTTGTCCTCTGCACCTTTCTTGTCTATCTCTGCCTGTTCTGCACGATCTATGGCATTCTCCTTGTCTAGTTTCAGCATCTGCATTTTCTTCTTGATGGCCTCCATTGTGGATTTCTTGGGTTTCTGCTAACGCCCGAGGAGAAAGAGGAGAGCTCGTTCAGAGAGTGGAGGCAGAGACGGACAAAGCTGAGTGAGCGGCTGAGAGGCGGCTGGAATCCTCTCCAGAGGAACGCTGGTCTTTTTTGGAAACTTCTCTAAAGTCTCTGGGAGAGTGACGTCCCCCTGCTCTGATTCGTCCTGCTGAACGGCTCAGCATTTGACCCTGTGATTTTGTCCATGTTTGGGAGGCTCTGAATACTCATTCTCCAGTTATACTTAAAAAGATCTGAGGTCAGGATTATTCAAGTAGCCTGGGAAAAAAACAACTACTGATGTAATTGTACATTAAAGACTCTGTCTGGAGTATCTTTAACTTGAATTGAATGATGATTTTAAGCACTATCTCTATGACTTATGACTTAATGTTCTCAAAAACCACTTGTCATTTAATGTCATTTAAAATGTCATTTATTCCTGGGATCAAAGCTACATTTTCAGCATTATTACTCCAGTCTTTAGTGTCGAATGATCATTCAGAAATCATTCTAATATGCTGATTTAGTGTTCAAGAAACATTTAATACAACAGGATTCTTTGATGAATAGAAAGATCCAAAGATCATTTCTGTCGTATAACTTGCCTACTGTACTGTGTTCAATGGTGAGTTGTTTTGACATTGTGTTTTTAATGCTACTTTCCTTTTGAACACGACATAAAGTACTCAATTTGTGTTGTTAAACAACAACAACAACAAAAAAATGGAAGAGGAATACTATGCTTGGGCATAGAAAGTACAAAGAAAGTACAACTTTGATTTGCTTAAGGGGAGACACTGCAGGCAAAACCACAGTTTTTTCATGCATCTGTCAAGTTTGAGATTTTAGGCTTTTTGGTGTTGCATAAAGTGTTTTTTCAGACTAGTGGAAAGAAAACATCCAAAAGACACTGTTAAGTGTTTCTTTTATAGCACTTTATCTGTTTGTGTCAATAGATTTCAATTACAACCCATATTTTTAAAGGTCGTTTTCTCAAAATGAGTTTTTCCTCCTACACTGAGCCATAAATCTCCACTTCAGTAGCTCTTACACAAACTTTACATTTTTATTCCTGTCTATATCCTGAAGGTTTTTACAGAGGGATTTGTTCATATATAATTTGCTTGATTTTATACATTTTATTCCCCCAAAAACTGTAAAAAAATATGTTTCCTAGTATTTTCTGAATTATTAAGTGACAAAATGACCAAAACATTTGACTCTAATATGTCCAAAAATTAAACAAGAATTTTGAAACTGACTTCATCCAGTGTTTCGATTTTTGTACTAGAAATGTATGCAAATTAATGCATATTTCATTAAATAATGCCTCATTTGCATATTAAAACCTAACATTTTAGAAAACTTGTAATACAAAAAATGTTTGCAAATATCAAAGTAATCAATCAACTGGGTGAGTAGGGTGAGAACTATTAGTTATTTTTTTTTTTACCCTATTCACCTGCAGTGTCTCTCCTTAATTGTCTCAAATCTTTGATTTATACCAAAAACACTAGAAAAATCCATTGGGATTTGTGGGTAGGCATGTTTAGATTCTCAGACAAGTAACATTTTGAGTGTAAATAAGAAATTGCCAAACCTAACGCAAGTTAAGAATATGGGGTACCACAAGGCTCAGTCTTAGGTCCTCTTGTATTCATTGATCATGCTCCATTTCAGTAACATCATCACAAAACAAGACAGCTTTACATGCGGTAAACACAATTTTTCAAATTCACATTTCTAAAAAAAGCATTCTTCCTTTGAAATATTTCTGTTATTACCAGTCAGTAAGATTTTTGCTTTTTAAGTCTCTTCTGCTCACCAAGCCTGTTTTTATTTGATCTAAAGTACAGCAAAAACAGCAAAATTGTGAAATATTTTTACTATTTAAAATAACAGTTTTCTATTTTAAAATGTAATTTATTTCTGTGATTTCAAAGCTGAATTTTCAGTGTCATTATTCATGCCACATGATCCTTCAGAAATCACCATAATATTCTGATTTGCTGCTTAAAATTTTTTAATTATGTTGAAAACAGCTGAGTAAAATTTCTCAGGTTACAAAAAGTTCATAAAAACAGCATTTATCTGAAATAGAAATCTATTGTAACATTATGAATGTCTTTATCAATACTTTGGATCAGTTTAAAGCATGTGTTTCAAAGGTTTTTAATTTTAGATAAATGCTGATCTTTGGATCTTTTTTATTCATCAAAGAATCCTGAAAAAATGTACTCAACTGTTTTAAATATTGATACTATTAATGATAATAATAAATGTTTATTGAACAGCAAATCCGCATATTAGAATGATTTCTGAAGGATCATGTGACACTGAAGACTGGAGTAATGACGCTAAATCATTTTAATAATTTGTCCATTAACGACTTATCGGTCTATGCAAGTAAACTCTAAGCCCTCCAACACCAGCACCTTTGTAAAGAAAACACACACACAAATGCAATAGGAGATATTTGCAAAACAGTGAATTTATGAGCTTTTAGTTAAACACATCGACTAAGTGCGTTTGCTTATTTTAGGTGAGAAACTGTTAACAGATAAATACACAATTATAAAATATAAAGGCAGGCAAGATTCAGAATATACTGAATGCAACAGGAAAGGCAGTAATGGTGACAACTCCAACTGTTTATGTATTTCATCTATTCATAACAGTCCTTTATAAAACAGTTCTTTATAATACCTCTGATTATTATTCGATAAACACAACCATTGTAATTAACCAATTCTTGTAACAAATCTTTTTTAATCTAATAGTCCGTCTACATCTGGATGGGAATCACATCAGTAAATTACAAAAGTAAATTGCAAGGAAAGAACAAAAACAAAACACATTATAAAAGCAAAAATGGAAATATGGCTTTATGCTTTATAAAAGATATACTATTGATAGAAATGCCAGTAGACCAAGTTATCACAAATGCAAACACTGACACTGCAAAAACATTAACAGGAGATACTATTTGTAACATTTCAAAGCTTTATTTCTTTTCTTTAGAAAATGATATGTTTTCTCTATGAATTGTTTCAACGCAAAGTTATTCATTGCACCACTGGTCCAAACTGCCACAAAAAATAAGAAAAAGAGGAAAAAGTTGAGACGGTCCAAAAGTTGTCTTGAAAAGCTTACAAACACTGTTTGGCCCCTGCCATGATCACGAGCTTTCAAAACACACACACACTGCTCATCTAGTCTATCTAGTACTGAAACAAAAATATTATAGATCTATTAGAAGAAATTAAAAATGACTTGAATATGTGGCATATTATCCAAATACAACAAAACAATAAAGCTGGCATGGCAATTCTCAAAAAAAAAAAAAAAAAAAAAAAAAGTGACAGAAATAAACAAAACACTTTTAAAATAGACATCCTGATACATTGTTCACTTTTTACTCATTGCATATCATTAATTACTTTTGTCAAACTCTCAAAATTGTCATTGATGAGTCTCACTGATCCTGTCCATCCTCTCTGAGCTCTGACGGCAAGAACTTGTACTGTTGCTGTCGGATCATGGCCAGCTTCTTCCTGGCTTCCTCCAGCTCTCTCTCCTTCCTGAGCATCTCCTCTTGAGCAGCGATGATCTGTGGGCACACACACATCCAGGTGATCAAAATGCATAGGCAATGCAATATTGAACAATAAAAGCTTTGCCCACCATTAACAAATATTTAAATAGCATTGCATATGTTAAGTAAATTTAGCTTTAATTCACAATATGAGAAATGTCAATCATTGTGAGAGAAATACTCTAAAAAAATAGTTAATATGTATCTAAATGTGCTAGAGCTTGACTTGAACTGATGTTCTCTTTACCTGAGCGATACCGCCCACCATCTTGCTCTTCACCATCACAGCCTGATCATCTTGAGCCTCGAATGCAGCCTTCTGTGCCGCCTTCACCAGGTTATCTGATGCCCTCTTGACGGCATTACCTGCGGCCTAAAGAAAAAAAACAAAAGACATGTCAGAGTACTACTTTAATGTGTAGCTACAAGTACATAAATACAACTATAATTTTATGGCTGTGAGTACACTACAAATACAACTCATTTTATGGCTACACGTACACTACACACACTACTACTTTAATGTGTGGCTACAAGTACATTACAAATAGTACTACTTTAATGTGTGGCTATAATTACATACAACTACTTTAATGTGTGGCTACAAGTACACTACAAGTAAAACTATAATTTTGTGGTTACAAGTACATTACTAATACTACTACTTTAATGTGCGGCTACAAGTACACTACAAACACTACTACTTTAATGTGTGGCTACAAGTACATTACAAATAGTACTACTTTAATGTGTGGCTATAATTACATACAACTACTTTAATGCGTGGCTACAAGTACACTACAAGTAAAACTATAATTTTGTGGTTACAAGTACACTACTAATGCTACTACTTTAATGTGCGGCTACAAGTACACTACAAACACTACTACATTAATGTGTGGCTACAAGTACACTACAAATACAGATACTTTCATTTGTGGCTACAAGTACATTACAAACATTACTACTTTAATGTGTGGCTACAAGTACATTACAAATACAGATACTTTCATTTGTGGCTACAAGTACACTACAAATACTACTACTTTAATGTGTGGCTACAAGTACATTACAAATACAGATACTTTCATTTGTGGCTACAAGTACACTACAAACACTACAACTTTAATGTGTGGCTACAAGTACATTACAAATACAGATACTTTCATTTGTGGCTACAAGTACACTACAAATACTACTACTTTAATGTGTGGCTACAAGTACACTACAAATACAGATACTTTCTTTTGTGGCTACAAGTACATTACAAATACTACTACTTTAATGTGTGGCTATAATTACATACAACTACTTTAATGTGTGGCTACAAGTACACTGCAAGTAAAACTATAATTTTGTGGTTACAAGTACACTACAAATACTACTACTTTAATGTTTGGCTATAATTACATACAACTACTGTAATGTGTGGCTACAAGTACACTACAAGTAAAACTACTTTAATTTTGTGGTTACAAGTACACTACAAATACTACTACTTTAATGTGTGCTACAAGTACTTACAAATATAGATACTTTCATTTGCGGCTACAAGTACACTACAAATACTACTACCTTAATGTGTGGCTATAATTACATACAACTACTTTAATGCGTGGCTACAAGTACACTACAAGTAAAACTATAATTTTGTGGTTACAAGTACATTACTAATACTACTACTTTAATGTGCGGCTACAAGTACACTACAAACACTACTACTTTAATGTGTGGCTACAAGTACACTACAAACACTACTACTTTAATGTGCGGCTACAAGTACACTACAAACACTACTACTTTAATGTGCGGCTACAAGTACACTACAAACACTACTACTTTAATGTGCGGCTACAAGTACACTACAAACACTACTACTTTAATGTGCGGCTACAAGTACACTACAAACACTACTACTTTAATGTGCGGCTACAAGTACACTACAAACACTACTACTTTAATGTGCGGCTACAAGTACACTACAAACACTACTACTTTAATGTGTGGCTACAAGTACATTACAAATAGTACTACTTTAATGTGTGGCTATAATTACATACAACTACTTTAATGCGTGGCTACAAGTACACTACAAGTAAAACTATAATTTTGTGGTTACAAGTACACTACTAATACTACTACTTTAATGTGCGGCTACAAGTACACTACAAACACTACTACATTAATGTGTGGCTACAAGTACACTACAAATACAGATACTTTCATTTGTGGCTACAAGTACACTACAAATACTACTACTTTAATGTGTGGCTACAAGTACACTACAAACACTACTACTTTAATGTGTGGCTACAAGTACATTACAAATACAGATACTTTCTTTTGTGGCTACAAGTACATTACAAATACTACTACTTTAATGTGTGGCTATAATTACATACAACTACTTTAATGTGTGGCTACAAGTACACTGCAAGTAAAACTATAATTTTGTGGTTACAAGTACACTACAAATACTACTACTTTAATGTTTGGCTATAATTACATACAACTACTGTAATGTGTGGCTACAAGTACACTACAAGTAAAACTACTTTAATTTTGTGGTTACAAGTACACTACAAATACTACTACTTTAATGTGTGCTACAAGTACTTACAAATATAGATACTTTCATTTGCGGCTACAAGTACACTACAAATACTACTACCTTAATGTGTGGCTATAATTACATACAACTACTTTAATGCGTGGCTACAAGTACACTACAAGTAAAACTATAATTTTGTGGTTACAAGTACACTACAAATACTACTACTTTAATGTGTGGCTACAAGTACACTACAAACACTACTACTTTAATGTGTGGCTACAAGTACATTACAAATACAGATACTTTCATTTGTGGCTACAAGTACACTACAAATACTACTACCTTAATGTGTAGGTATAACTCCCTAAATACAACATATATAACTACTGTAATGTGTGGCTACAAGTACACTACAAGTAAAACTACTTTAATTTTGTGGTTACAAGTACACTACAAATACTACTACTTTTATGTGCGGCTAAAAGTACATTACAAATACAGCTACCTTAATTTGAAGCTACATCTACTTTAATTTGTGGCAATAACTACTTCTATGTCTAGCTACAAGTATGCTACAAATACAACTACTTTAATTGTGTGGCTACAAGAACAGTACCCTACAGGTACTTTAATTTGTGGCCACAAGTACACTACAAATACAACTACTTTAATTGTGTGGCTACTAGTACACTACATATAATTACTTTAATGTGTGGCTACAAGTACACTACAAATACAACTACTTTAATTGTGTGGCTACTAGTACACTACATATAATTACTTTAATGTGTGGCTACAAGTACATTACAAATAAAACTACTTTTGTTGCTGTAAGTACACTACACATAAAACTACTTTAATTTGTAGCTAGAAGTACGACTACAAGTACAATTACAAGCCAATGCAAACCTGTACAAACAATGGACTGTTCTTGATTATAACTGCCAATTTGTTATGAATGAGTCTTTTTTTTTAAATAAAAACAGACGTACACGCTTATAAACAACATTCATGTTATTAAAGATGGATCATTACAGCTATGTGTGAACCCAATGAAGTAGCTTTTAACAAGCAGGGGTTTGAAGTCAAACCCCACATCTGCCTGATCTGATGTTTGTAGGGAAGGCTCTGCGTGTGTCTGGACTCTAGGGATGCCTTTATAAGGAAATGCAGCTGTGGAGACAGCGCCTGAACCAAACACATCTCCGGCACTCCTTTGGCAAATGTTCCAGGAATATTTTTTTCTTTTTATGCCTTTTGTGGCATTGTGTATGGCTGAAGGTGTGATTTAGGACTGAGCGTGTTCAGCTGTCAGGGGTCTGATTTATTTCTGGAAGAGGAAGGACTGGTCCACACTTTATACACAAACTAGCATAGCCAAGAGATTCTGCACTGCTGCTACAGAAGATATTCGACATTACTGTGCTCGAAATGGGTCAAATTGACCTGCATCCTATTTAAACTATTTTGATTCACACTGATTCCACATCTTGTAACCAAGCACTGCTGGTGCTATATTTTGTGCAGATGAGAAGACTGATAACAGCAAGAGTGGTATGGTGCAGCGGGAAGGGGAGTATATCACAGGGTAAAAACAGCTATGAGAAATTATTTTTCATGATATGATCTGAGAGTGCCACTGACTCACCGATCAAAAGATCTACTGTCATCTCCTGCCATGATTGTAAGACAAAATGTAATTGGTTCAAGTCAGCATTACGTTATGTCTGGTCAGAGTAATGTGGGTGGTAGCAAAGGTTATGTTTGGGTATATATTCATGATTTTATAGGAGCTCTTTAAAACTGCTATGACTGGATTGGTATTGGTTAGTGTTAAAAAATCAGCATTCAATATTTCTCAGATTTCTTAATCCTTTCACCTCTAGTTACAACCTAGAATTATTAACTTGCATTCATATTCATAGCAATGTATTCAACAGCAAATTAGTGTTGCTCACAGCATGTGACAAATTTTTTTCAAATGTCCCGCTTTTCAGAACTTTGTTATTTATGTCTCAAAGAATTGTACACTGAAATCAATTTTAAACAGTAAGACTATATAATAAATCAGATTCAAGCACTGCATTCTTGAGACTGAGGATCATTTATATAAAATGCAAAACCCTCCATAAGCGCCCCATCAGCACTACTGTTATCACAAGCACTCATCAGTGCACATTACACATCTGCTGGAGTGTATAGACAAGATGAAGGAACTGCATCTATTCCTGATCTAGCATTACATCCATCTCACTGCTGCAAGGCTTAAACACAGCTAAACTAAACATGGAGCTTTAGTAGAGGAGTCCACAAAAAGGAAAACGACTTTAGATACTGTTGAGTTTAGATATACATATACTGTATATCTGAATGCCACTGCAAGACTAAACAGCATACGCATCTGCAAACAAATGACGCTACTGCTTTGCTCAGAATTAGCTTTTCATGTGTGTGAAAATTCAATATGGAGTCTGACTAAGATATAACAGTGATCTCAGGGTTATTAGGTTTTAAATATAAACCTCAGCCTTCACCCTGTGCAGGACGACAGCTGTCCAACTGAAGGCAGGAGGGGTGCAGTGGGTTTTACTGTGTCACTGAATATCTAAAGGCTTTGTTGAGAGGCGGACACACATCTCCTCATTGTATATGTGTGTCAGACCACTGCAGTGACGAGAGGAAAAAAGTGGGTTTTTAAAAACACTCATATTAGGATGTAGGTCAATTGTGAGTTTTCTGGAATCTGGGTAACCTATGATATTGCCCTTAAATAAACAACTATACATATTAGATAAATTTAGTGCCTTTTTAAAAAATTTATATTATGATTACGTTGTTGGGGGTCAAAAATGTATGCATTTACCGGACATTTTTAATATACAGTTGTGCTCAAAATTATTCACACCCTTGGTAAATATGATCAAAGAAGGCTATGAAAATAAATCTGTATCATGAATCCTTTTGACCTTTTATTTTACAAATTTACCCAAATCTAACCTTTTACTGTAGAATAAGAATTTAAAATGGGAGAGAATTAATACACATTGACCACAATAAATCATACCCTTTTATTCAATGCTTTTTGCAACCTCCTTTTGCAAGATAACAGCTCTTGAGTTTCCGCCTATAATGCCTGATACGTTTAGAGTACATATGACAACAGATCAGAGTCCATTCCTTCATACAGAATCTCTCCAGACCCTTCAGAGATCCAGGTCCATGTTGGTGCTTCTCCTCTTCAGTTCACCCCACTTGTTTTCTGTAGGGTTCAGGTCAGGGAACTGGGTTGGCCATTGGCTTGGTTTTGTTCTCAGTGACCCATTTTTGTTTTGATTTTGATGTTTGTTTGTGGATCATTATCCTGTTGGAGGATCCAACCACGGCCCATTATAAGATTTCTAGTCGGTCAGTTTTTAATTTTTTATCTGTTGGTATTTAAACAAGATATCAAGGATCTCTAGCAGAAAAATAGGGCCACAACATTAAAGATACAGTCGTATATTTCATTGTACACATGGGTTACTTTTTTACCCCTGTGTGCACCAAACCCATCTTGAGTGTTTGCTGCTAAAAAGCGCATTTTTTAGTTTTATTCTGACCATAGAAGCCAATCTTGTTTGAAGTTCCAGTAGCGCAAATGAATATGACATTTTTGAATGAAAGATCAAATGATAAACAATGCAGACTTATTTTCACAGCCTTCTTTAATATTTATGTAATGTTTACCAAGGGTATGAATTTGAGCACAACTGTATGTTTTCGTGTGTATTTTTTGTAATATGTGAAAAGTGTGTATTAACATTAAAGGATTACTGTTTCCATCTGATTTTTTTTTACATTGACTAATATTTGGTGAATTGTATTGAATCCAATTAGAAACAATCTGAACGCCACTATTACAATAATGTACGTTTTTAACCAAATACAAGTGTCTTTCAAAACTACTGTATGAAAGTCCCAGAATTTATCAAACACACACACACACACACACACACACTGACCTGCAGTCTCTTCATGGTCTGGGAGTCCTGGTCAGCCTTGACCTTACAGGCCACCAGGAGCTGAGCTGTGGATGCTGCCACCTGTTTGGCTGAAGAAATGAGTTTCTCCTCACTGGCGTGACCCTGAACAGCAGAATTGGCCGCCTCACACAGGTTATTAGTTGCTGCAGCCACCATACGGGCCTAGAGTTGACAAATCGATAGACGAAACATGTTAAACATCCATCTCATCAAAAACTACATCATGAATGTATGTCCTACACGCAGTGTTTTTCATGTCTGTGGTAGAGCCCTGCACAGGCCTAAAATCTAAACCTTAGCCCAGCCCTGGCATATCCATAGATGCATATCCAATCGTTTGTGCAGAGAGTGGAAGCTGAAGTGTGCTTTACAATACATGGAGGGGTCAGCGCAATCACTTGCATTGGAAACATTTCAAAATACGCCATCATTTTTGCTCAAAAAGGAAAGAGTAATAAATTGTTTGGAACAATATCTTTTATAAAATAAAGAAAAATATAGGATGCGCTTTCTACAGTTCAGTCTTGAGCAGGAGCGCTTTTGATAAACCGAAACTCAGCGAATACTAGCCTCATACTAGACTTGATAAATATATCCATAGAAAGCTTTGAATTACTCTTTTAAAAACAAAATCATTCAAATCATAAACAAAAACTTTCTTTATAAAAAAAGATGCATTTCTCTCTAAAGGCGCTTTCAATGAGGAAATCAGGATCATCAACTTCATCTTTGCGATACTTACTCAGAAAACTAGTTTATTAATAAATAATTCAAATATCGCCTTAATATTTTCCCCCGACACATTCATGGTAATTACTTTTGCCAGTGCTTTGTGGCAAGGTTTAGCCTATTGTGTGCACTTGAACACGGATCTCTTCCAGCTGCGCCGAAGGCACTTGCGCTGGCTGCTGCTGGACACTAAACAATGTCCGAGCCGCTCTTGACAGCCGCGGTAGCAATTTTTTTTTAGCACCATAATTAAAAGATGTTTAAAATATAAAAACAAGAGAAGGCTAAACAAGCCTGAAGCCCGCCCCACGTCTTAGCTATGACGTGAAAATTGTCCCGAGGGGCGTAAATAAATAAGGCTGAAATGCAGGGCTCTAGTCTGCGGGTTTAAGCAACCCCAATAACGTGATATTACGCCCCTGGAATGCAAATTGTACCAGGGGAACCCTTCCAAAAAAAAAACAAGTATTTTACCCCCTGAAATGTGATTTTTAACTGGGGAACCTCTATCGAAATGCGACTGGGCTAGTTTAGGGTTAGTTTTGAGTAGCAATTGGGTGGGTTTTGTTGTAAAAACCTGGCAACCCTGCCTACAAGCATCTGAAACCTCTGCTTCTAAATCCATCAGAAGAAACTGAGAAACTAGCTAGTTCACCTAAAAATGATCACTCACATGTCATCATCTCCCTCATGTGGTTCTAAACCTGTATTCCTCTCCAGAACACAAAAGATTCTGAAAACATTTCAGAGCTTTCTTGCCCAAACCGAGACCAAAGTTGTTTACTGATTTTGTGCATAAATAATTGAAACATTTTTCAAAATCTTCATTTGTGTTTACAATGATATAACAGTAAATGATGATAGAATTTTCATTTTTGTGACTGAATTTGAAACAAACGTACAGCTGAAATGAGACCCTGTGACCACTGTCCATCATCCACCGCATTTGCTGGAATGGCCCCGACCTGACCGAGGCAAAGAGAAACACATTAGTTTTGGCAATACTGACTAAGCCAAGTTAAACAAAGTACATGATTTACAGGCGGTCATTGAGCACCTGAGCACAGTGGCGTGAGGTGTGTGCATGTTCATACCTTTCCTTGCGCCACCAGCTCTCTCTGAGCAGCAGATGCAGCTTTGACCAGAGCGCTGGTGGCTGCAGCGATGGATTTGGCTGCTTCTAGAATCTGTTCCTCGAAGTTTAGACTCTCATCAGCTTCCTGTTAAACAAAACAAAGCAAACTTTCATTTCCATCACATTGTGAATGATCTTAAAGTTTTTTTTTTCACATGCATATGAACACATCACAATGGTTTTGTCATTCCTTTATAGATGATGATGATAGTGGTCGTGGTTTCATTAATGATTCATATGTTACCTTATATCCATATCCAAACTGGGCAATGCAAACGAGAATAGTTACACAAATGTCATACAGTAATCAGGAACATTAGCTTCAGAATACAAGAGCACCGAGTGGGGTTTTCCATGTAAAATGTCAAGCTGTATAGCGTGTCAGTTAAGCTGCTGATGCCTGTGTGAGTCCTAAGTGAAGTTGGTAAACGTTTCCTCACCTTAGGTTTGGCTCGGGGTTTGAGCTGCTCTAGTTTCTTGGCGGCAGCTTCAATGGCAGCTGCAGCTCCCAGCAGCTCATTTTCGGCGATGACGGTCGGGTCTTCAGGATCCACCCACTCTGTACCTAAAGAAAGTAGCGTAACCAATCAAACTCATGTGTAGGGTTGTGCTGCGTGACTGTAATTAAAATGCTTGTATGTAATAAAGAATATTTTGGCCTTCCTTGTATTCTTCCTCTGACTTAAGCGATATTAACTCTGCATTGTTTTGATTTGGATTTTCAATCATCTGTGGTTCTTGATCAATTCTGTGTGTGAATAATTTTACAACAGATTCTACAATGTTTGCACAAGTTTTTCCTCGCCCATATGAAATATAAAAATGGTGTAGGTTTGTGTAATTAGTTTAGTGTCTATGCTTATTTAAGGATTGGGATTAGAAAGAATTCACTACTGTTCAGAAGTTAAGGGTGAGTAGGATTATTAAGTCTTTTTGAAAGTAAACCAGTGTTTTCTTTTTTATAGAAGCCCATTTCCGCCACAATAAAAAATAAAAATAGGTAACTGCGAGATTTTAATCTCACAGATGTGACTTTTCCCCCCACAATTGCCAGTTTACATCTTGCAATTCTGACTTCAGAGTAAGAAAAAAGTCAAAATTGGGAGATATAAACTCGCAACTCTGAGAAAAGAAGTCAGAATTGCGTGATATTAATTCACAACTGCGAGTTATAAAGTCAAAATTGTGAGATATAAACTCGCAATTATAAAAAATAAAGTCGCAATTCCGAGACATAAAGCCAGAAAAACTCACAAGTATTACTTTATTCCACGAAAGTGCAAGTTTATATCTTACAATTGTGACTTCTTTTCTTGAGTTTTGATCTAAAAATTCTGAAAAAAAGTAAGAATTGCAACATATAAACTCACAATCGTTTTTGTCAGAACTGTGAGTTTATTTCAGAACTGCAAATGCATTTCTTGCAATTCTCACTTTATAAAATGGAATTGAGTGTTATTAAGTCAGAATTGCACGACATTAACTCGCAATTCTGAGAATATATCAGTCTTTTGTCCTCCTCAAAACTGGACTTTATAACTATATCTAAAAATTAAAAAAAGTGACATAATTGCGAGATATAAACTCGCAACTGTTTTTTCCTCAGAATCACGAGTTTATATATCACAATTGTGAATTTATCTTAGAATTGCAAGTTTTTTCTTGCAATTTTGACTTTACAACTGAGTTATATTAACTTGCAAATGAGCTCTACCTTAAAATTCTGAAAAAAGTAAATTGCCAGAGATAAACTCACAATTGCAAGAAAAAAGTCACAGTTTATGTCTCACAATTTTGACTTTTTTCCTATTCTTATTTATCTTGTCTTTATTAAGATATAAACTCAATTGCAAGTTATAGTCCAATTTTAAGGGGTAAAAAATAACTGATATGTTCTCAGAATTACGAGTTAATATCTCACAATTCTGAGAACATATCAGTTTTTTTACCCCTCAAAATTTGACTTTTTAACTTGCAATTGAGTTTGAATTTTACAAATTCTGAAAAAAGTCAGAATTGCCAGAATTGTTAGTTTTTGTAACAATTCTGAGAAAAAAGTCAGAAATATGAGATAAAAATTATTCAGTGATAGAAAAAAAGCCTTCCATACTTATTTGATCAAAAACAGTAAAAACAGTAATTTTGTGAAATGTTATTAGAATTAAAAAATAGCCGCTTTTTAAATATACTACACTTTAAAATGTAATTTATTCCTGTGATGTAATGCTGAATTTTCAGCATTGCAATAAAAATGAACAGTTTTGAACAGCAGAAAGTGCAAGTATCTCGTTATATTATATCTCGTTAAATTTTACTAGATAGGCAGAAGTAGACCTAGACCTTTTTTGTTTAAATTGGCACATACTGTTAGACTGGCTAACGCCAAACCATGCCATGACAACGCATTTTCTCGTATTTGAGGCATGGTTTACGAATGCCCAGAGCCGCTTATTGGGCGCTACGAATGTCTATGAAGTGCGGCTGTGCGTAGCTCATAGCCAATCGTTTCAATTATACCGGATGACGCATGTAGAATTTGCGTTCTAAACTACTTAGAACACTATCTAAGGCCGTGTTCACACTTAGCGTCTTTTTTTAACTGCCAGCGTCTGTTTTACATCATAACCCTATGCAGTAAACCGTCTTTTCAAAAAAGCCCAGAGCGCTTTTTTTAAACGCCACCGCCGGCATCTTTTTCTGCAGGTCAGAGAGCGTCTTTTTAAGTTGAAAAAAGTTGAACTTTTCTAAAGTAAACGCCCTACGTCAGGGCTATTCAATTGGTGGCCCGCCAATCATCTTCGGCCGGCCCGAGGGAGAAGTACGCGCAGGTTGTTTTTGCACTAATTAGTTTGTCCACTAGGCAGCAACACTGGCCCGGGCCAGCCAAAAAAGAAAAGCAAGAGAGCCAAGAACAACAACGATCTACCGGAGACCGCAACATTGACAAGCGCTTGTAATGTTGCAGACTGCGACCAAATGACCAAATTTTTTCTGCCGGTGCGACTAAATTTTGTGAGCGGTCGCACTGGCGCGACCAACGCGTTATTCAACTAATAAGCACTGCTATTTCTGTTTCATATGAGAAAAATAAAACGGCAAGCGAAACGAAAGAGAAACCAAACGTTAATCAGCTCGGAGCACAACCCAAACACACTTGTCCAAACACACTTGTCCAAACACACTAGTCCGAGCACAAAACAGCCTTTACTCGGGAACCAAAGTTAATTTCGTGACACTGTAATTGCACAGTGCTTTGAGATCCAGTGAGAAGTGTTTGAATTCGCACAGAATGAATTAAGGATGCTGCGAGATCTAGTCAGAATCATTAAAATTCTGCTCAGAATTCTGTTATAAACAGCGCTGAGGTATGTCAGAAAACCAGAAGTGATGCCAACTTAACAGTGTTGTTTTCGTCAACGATGACGATGACGATGACGATGACGAAATCATTTCGTTGACGCCACTTTTTTTCATGACGATAACGAGACGATGACGAGATAAAAATGGCTCGTTGATGACTAAAACATGACGAGACGTGTGTGAGTTTTCGTTGACGAGACGAGAATAGACGAAAATGTTAGTGGGTGGTCCGTCAGACGTTTAAAATGCATGACATTTCCGCTTATTGTGCATGCCAATCAAAACTTAAAAAGTTTTAATTGGAGATTAAAAAGATTTTTTTTTTAATTGATTGAAAGACGGCACTAACAATAACCTTTTATAGATGTTGGTGTTGGTAATATTAGTTCATTCGATAATCCGGCCCTCAATTGAATCTAATTGAATAGCCCTGCCCTACGTCAAGCGCTTTTTTGACAGCTGACCAATGACAAGCGAGTAGCTAGACCTTTCGTTTCCATAACAACAAGAAAAAATGGGAAAGGTGCCGTTATATGGACTTTTATTTTATTGTTGTGAACCCGATTTGCCTCCCCGTTAACTTCAAAAACCGACATGCAGCGTTTCTAGCTTCTTGAGCCGCACATCGACTTGTACAGTAGCGCCGTTGCGCTTCGGGCGTCCCTTTTTCGAGTCCCGGCTCGAAGACCTTTCCCGATCCCGTCCCCCCTCTCTCCATCCCACTTCGCTTTCTGTCTAAATACTGTCCTTTCAAATAAAAGGCAAAAATGTCAAAACAAGAAAAGAGCCAGCTTCCTTTTTATCGACATTTCTGCTCCACACATAGGCTACTGTAGCAGCTGTAGTTATAGCAACAAAAAGATGCCCTCTGCTGCAACACTTCCAGATTTTTTTGCAACTAAAAAAACGTCCTTGTCAACAAAGACACCAAGTTTGACACCCGCCCTAATAAGGCTGCATCAAAAGATAACTTTGTGTCTGCTGCCATGCTGGATCCATAGTTATAAACAAACTGCTTCGGTGAGTCGCATAGAAGGCGTCATCGTCTTGCTGCTCCCTCCCCGTTCTGTGATTGGTTCCCAATCTGAGGTGAAAATATGGTCCATGGACTGCATGCAAGGCAGCATGAGAAAACCCAGGCTAACATACAGTACCAATAATTGGTTTCTATTTTTTTTTTATAATATGATGATTTTTCTACTGTACAAACTGTCTTTTCTATTCCCTTACCCTACCCCTGCCTGTAAACCTAGTCCTCACAGAAAATTTTCTGCAGTCAAAACAATTAATTCTAGATGATTTATGAACTTGTTTCCTCATGGGGTCAAAAAAATGTCTTCACAAGGTGAAAATGTACTGGTATTACTATAATTGTGGGGGGTTCTCATAATGTAGGGACACACACACACACACACACACACACACACACACACACACACACACACACACACACACACACACACACACACACACACACACACACACACACACACACACACACACACACACACACACACACACACACACACACACACACACACACACTCTAAGATTCTCCTCGTCTCTCATCATGTGTTAAATGAGGCTCTGCTATTATCACCCCGAGCTCTCAGATCACTTTCAGTGATGGGTTGCAAGGATTATCCTGATAAATCCTGCTTGGATTCTCTGCTCATGATGCAGAACTGGAAGCGGATACTTGACCTAAGCCGACGGAGAGGACAAGAGGGCAAGAAGTACGAGAGAAGCCCTAGATCTAGAGTCCTGCAGCCAGAAGATAATCCCATGAGCGCTAGACGGCGAGTGTAAGAGTGTGTGCACTGAGAAACATGACGCACAGCTCGGTGTCGTACCTTTCATGGCCTCCGCAGCCTGTATGAGCTCCGTCACTGAACCGGCCACGCGTTTGGAGTAGTTTGCCAGCTGCTGTTTAAGGTCATGACTTGGTTTCTGAATGATCTGCGGAGAGAGATCACATGATTTCAAACTCATGAAAGCATTTGAACATAAGGACAGAGATGGTTAAATAATCTATTCAACTCCTCACAAACAGTTCATTGCTGTTAGACACTCATGAAGAAACTAATCTAGTGACTTCTGAATAGTGTGTGTGTCCTCAGTGTGTCCTCCAGGGTGGTGCTGATGACAGTGGAACAGGTGCGTGGCATTAGCAGAGCGGTTCGTTTGGTACAGACGGCTAAGAAAAGACTTGGCCATGAGCAGGAATGCTAGGAATGACACAGACAATACCAGAAACACCCACCCACACCCACAGACAAACACATGCTGTCTGTCTATACAAAACCTACAAAAGCACAACGCAGTCGCTCTATCTTTTCAGAGTTTGCATGTTTTGACCAATGGATTTCACCAACCGTTCATGACTTTTGGACTTTTGTTTTAAGGCTGTGGTGCATTTCTGTACACTCTTTAAATGCCAGGTGATGAACCTAGTGAAAAATAAATATACTAAAATGTGTTTGAAACACATTTATTGCATGCTAAGTATATAACAAATACATTTACATATTTATGTACTTTTAATATGCTAAACTTCTATACTTTTATATTAAGTCTGCAAAATTAAAAGATATTTTTGTGCTTAAGGTGAGACACTGCAGGTAAATAGGGTAAAAAAAAATTAACTAATAGTTATCGCCTTGCTAACCCAGTTGATTGATTACACTGATATTAGCAAACATTTTTGATAAAATATGCACTCATTTGCATACATTTCTACTACAAAAATCTAAACACGGGATGAAGTCAGTTTCAATTTTTTTTTTCTTTGACATTAGACAGAGTCAAAAGGCTTTTTTGGGTATCTCATTTTTCTCACTCCATAATTCATTAAAAAAATACTATATTTTCACAATTTTTGGGGAAATAAAATGTTGAATATAATCAAGCAAATTATATATGAACAAATCCCTCAGTAAAAATCTTCAGGATATAGACAGGAATAAAAATGTAAAGTTTGATGTGTGTAAGTGCTACTGAAGTGGAGATTTTTACTGAGGGATTTGTTCATATATAATTTGTTTGATTATATTCAACATTTTATTTCCCCAAAAATCTATTGACACAAATAGATAAAGTGCTATAAAAAAACAAAACATTTAACAGTGTCTTTTGAGTGTTTTCTTTCCACTAGTCTGAAAAAAACACTATGAAAAACCAAAAAGCCCCAAATCTCAAATTTGACAGATACCTGAAAAACTGTGTTTTTGCCTGCAGTGTCTCCCCTTAATGCACTTTAACTGTGTGAAAGTAGTGCTGAGGATATACTAAAGATATACTTAAGTATATTTGATTGTGTTAAAGTGAACCTATTGCAAATATACTTCAGGTGTACAATACCTTGCATTTAAATCTTGAAATTATACACAGATCATACAATCCTTATTAATAGTGACATTAAAACACATTTTAGGCATATTATATAATAATTATATAAGAAATGTGCATTGTGCAATAAAGAATAAGAAATACTCAAATAAAGTTTAATTTTAATTTTATAACAGTACGTCTTGAGTGGTGTGTCAGTAAATATGTAAATAGATTTAAACTATACTAAGTATGAAAGAAATTTATTTAAAAATAAATCACTTTTTTAGTAGGGTATATATGGAATGAATAGATGTAAATGATCAATGAAGTACTAATGCATCAAATACGACACTCAGTGACTAACGTTTCTCACTGGTCTAAGTCTAAGTATAGAAGCTTACAAATCTTTCCCAAGGCTGGAAAATCATACAAAATTCCCAGGTTATTTTAGGATTAACTATGAAGAATCAACACAACTGTAATTGTGTTGTCCTTTATCTTGTTTATTTCATTAGATAAATAAAAATGGAATCACTTTTATTATTACTTGTTTTCCTTGCTCTTGTAGTGGTTTTATTGTTGTTTAATCTTATGGTGTCATGGTTTGAAGGGATATTTGTTTTCACAAGTTAGAGATAATGTCTACATTTCAAGGTTTTGACATTTTTAATTCAACATTTTTCCTGTAGTTGGCAGGATGTTGGCACAATCGAAAAACATGACTGTGGGAACCCTGTCTCTTTCTGAATATATATACACAAAACTGACTATCCATCCTGCTGTGGCCTCTTCCCAAAACCTTAAACACACACACACACACACACACACACACACACACACACACACACACACACACACACACACACACACACACACACACACACACACACACACACACACACACACACACACACACACACACAAAGTTGCACAATCCAAAGGAAAATACTCATACATGATCACAGTGAAGTCTAAAATATGGCAAATGGCTTAATGTTAAATCCTTCTGCAAACCATTCAATGACATTTCATTCAACCTGTAGCAAATCATTCTGACTAATGAAGATGCTATTAATATGTTATACTTAAAAGGTCTCAGATTGCATTCAAATGTCACCTTCATAAAACTGACCATGATAATGAAATGATAATGAAAATCACACCAGTTACTAAATTAATAGATTTTACTAGTGATTTACAAGTGATTTTAATTCAAGATGTGCAAAAATAACAATGTCAAATTTCTGTTTCCTCAATCAAATGGTTGCAGAGTCTTTTTTTGTCATGCCCCTATGGGCAGAATTTCAAAATATGATGTACATGTCAGAGTGTCGAGTTTTGTACCAAGTTTTGATGGCTGCTGGTTTTTTAGAAGATTTCCCAATTAGAAAAACTAGCTAATATCTGTAAAATGTACATGTATCATTTAAAATGTAAAGTCAAAGTCGAAAAGACGAAAATGAAATGAAATATAGATCTGCAACTCACCAGTTGAGATGCACTGCAGCGCACATTATATGACGTAATTTTTGAATCATGCTAAGAGTTTATGCAATTCAGCACACAAAGCACACACACACATTCACATGCACAGTCAGTCACCTTTAACTCACCGGCTATCACAGCGAACACACACACATCAGAGAAAACAGAAAATAAATGAAGGAAAGCACTGAAACAAACTTATTATCTCACAATCTCAAAATCGTGTGCATCTTTACAAATAAAAACATATATAACTTTCTCTAATGTTTCATTATATTTTAACTAGCTTTTAAAACTTTTTACACAAATATTTCAGTCACTGACCCACTGAGTGACACGAATACTGTGAGTTTGTGAAATATGTGACATTTCAGCTGTCCACTAAAACAACAGGACCAAAGGCTGCGGCAGTTATTTTACACAGATTTAACCCTAATGACCCCCCCAAAAGGAGCTGTGTGTGTGTGTGTCTACAGGATGTAACAGGGTGGTCTGGTCGACACTTACCACTAACACATGCTCCAGCAGGCCTAGGTATCCTGTGGCACACTCAGAGCCGAAGCGCAGCGCTCGAGCCTGAACCTCACGCTTCACCTCCGGGTGGAACGCCGCTTGCTGAACAACACAGCAGAAAAATGAGTTTCACTTTAGCTTAACAAAAACACATATACACTAGAAGTCAACTTTTGAATGCTCAATCTATAATACTTTGTTCTATATTTTTAAATAATAGTAAAATCACTATTTTCTAGATGTATTTTCTAAATTCTGTCCCTCCACACTAGACTGTACTGTACTGGAGAGTTTCTCAAATAATTTGTGTGTTTAGATGACAATCAACACATTTGTTGAATTTAGGCTCCACGCACCACAACTCGAGCTTTGAAAAAACAAAAAACAAAAAAAACATTAATTCATTTTGCTTAAAATACATGAAATACATGCATGTAACATATAATGCTCTAATTTTGAATTCACAGCATCATTTCACCAGTTTTTGTTGTTTAATTATTCTAAAAGAGTTGCATTTTGCTTAATGAAGCTTAATTTGTAATAAAATAATTAAAAATTAAGTTTTACAAAATTGTATGCATTTCAAAACAATAAGGATATTAGGACTTAGCATTATTTTCAGCGCTATATTTGGTACATAGTACAGTCATCTGTAAATATTTGGTATAATATAAAGTTTTTTTTTCCATTGATTTTCTTAAAGTGACAGCATACAAAGCCCCTCAAATAAAAAACGAAAACAAAAAAATCCAGACTTTTACATGCACAAAGTAAACTTTTTTGTGCCATTGAAAAACTTTTTATATAAAAAGGTTTCATATAACCTATTTCCTTAGTGCATCAATGCCATCTTACTATGAATAAAATGAGAACATGGATGCACATGAATTAACAGTTGTACTTGCTTAAAATTTTGGCTTTTCTTATGGTAGTACCTTTAATATCAAGGCCTAATGTCCAATTTCCTCTGTGGCAGAAGAGAAACCATGACATGAAATGGGCTGATGGCATAAAGTTTGCCAAGTTCAAAGGTCTATAAAAAGAGTGGTACTGTAAAAAGTGTTTAAAATTTGGCTTTGTTAGGGCAGCATGTCATTTTCCAAAGCCTTAGGTCTTTTTAACGCATACTTTGTGGTACACCGCAAAATTGGCTGATGGCATAATAGGTGGCTCAGTGTTCATTGGAATATATGCTAAGTTTAATAGTTCTCTTGTGCATATACAAGTCTGTATATATTTGTTATTTTTGCAAAGAGACTTGAGGATATGTAATATGGTACAAAGGATATAGTGAGAAGAAACCCCAAATGCATATTATAACCTGCATTTTGCATAGTGAAAAAGTGCACCTTGAATTCATTCAGTCATGTTTTGACAAGCTGCTATGAAAACACACTTCTTGTACAATCAATTTATTTTCATTAAATAAAAAAAAAAAGTCGACAACTCTTTTAGATTAATTAAACAATAAATACTGAGAGTGTTACATGTTATATGCATTTCATGTATTACAGTAAATGTATTTCATGTATTTTAAGTAAAATGAATAAATATGTTTATTTTTATTCAAAGCTTGAGTTGTAGTGCATGTAACCTAAATTCAAAAAATGGTTGATTGTCATTTAAAAATATAAACTAGTTGAGAAAATCTACAGTACAGTACAGTCTAGTGTGGAGGGACAGAATTTAGAAAAGAAATCTAGAAAAGAATCTAAAAAAAAAAAAAAAAAAAAAAAGTATATATATATATATATATATATATATACACATACATATATATATATATATATACATATACATACATATATATATATACATATACATATATATACATATACATATATATATATATATATATATATATATACATATACATATATATATATACATATACACATATATATATATACATATATATATATATATATATATATATATATATACACACACACATATATATACATATACATATATATATATACATATACACATATATATATATATACATATATATATATATATGTATATGTATATATATATGTATATGTATATATATGTATATGTGTGTATATATATATATATATATATATATATATATATATATATATATATATATATATATATATACACACATATACATATATATACATATACATATATATATACATATACATATATATATATATATATATATATATATATATATATATATATATATATATATATTTTTTTTTTTTTTTTTTTCCCCATACTCTGCTATATTTTTTCTATACTTTTCCAGACCTGGAAAATGCTTAAATCAAATTCTATATTTTTCCAAACCCTGATGCAAAAAGTGGTCTCACCTTGCAGGAGTGCAGCATGTCAGCGATGGCTCGTCTGCTCAGGTTAGCGGTGGCGATCACATCCTCCTGACGGCAGGAGTTCCCAGCAGCCACTGCTTTGGCCGTGGCCAGCGTGATGCCTTTGGTCATGCGGATGAACTCCTCCGGAGTGGCAGTCTTTGGAGGAGGATCTGCACTGCTGAACACCTGAACACCAGCAAAACACATGATCATCCCAGTAGTCCTTACAATATTCTTCTGACTTTTATGTAGTGATGTAAATGGTAGTGCATTCATTTCAGCACAGTTGAGTGAGAGTGTGTCTCTTACAGCCAGCTCTTGTTTGATGTGCTCTATGGTGGCCTCTAGTGCTCGTGTGCCTTTAGTGGCCTCGTCCTCCACGGCCTTCACCGTCTTCAGTAGAGATGTCACATTCGTCACCATCACCTGATGCCACAGAAACAGCACACAGGAAAACTCTTGACACACTTATGCATTATGACTTATGACTTGTGCTTAAAGTACTCAATCAAAAGACAATACATGCATTCTAATAATACTTCAAGTTTAGCCAATATTATTAATCTATACAGCTTTGCCCAAAGCCTGATACAGAAGAAGAGTTGCCTGGTAAACCAAATCAGACCAATTCATTAAAGAAACAAATAAAATACAAATAATAGTAAATACTGGTCATCAGAATATTGTGGATCATTTATATTAAGATTATATACATAAATAAATAGTTCTGTACTTTTCCATAGATTTTTTTAAACATTTGATACTTGATTACTTTATTCTCTTTTTATCTCAACAATAAAGGCATATTTTTAACATTCACTATTAATAAAACTGCTAAAAAATACATAATAATAGTAATCCACACAATTTTAAAAACATAATCGAATGACAGGCTCTTTAGGAAACATAAAAGCCAAATATTTTTAAATTAAGCAATATTCACAAGTTGCTTAATTTAATAATAACCAATAATGAAGAATTGATTGTAAATATTCAATATATATCACCCAGCCATGATCGTATGTTCTGTTTAAGTAATCCAGTGTGATTTAAGTATAATAAAATACAATAAAACAATAATCTAACTTGTGCAGGTGGTAATGAATGTCCTATATTAAATACACTCTTTCTCTAATTTGTGTGAGTCAGTGTTATTTTAGCATTATTTAAATACTATTATAGCATTCCTTAATATTTTGAGTAAGCTTTTCATATTTTAGGTTTTCATTAAAATTTTAGTTTTATATGATTTCTTCATTTTTATTATTTTTTAAACGTATTACTTTACTTGGATGCTAATCCAACATTCCTAATATAAACTTTTTAAACTATTTTATACTTTTAACTTTAGTTTTAGTTCACAACGCCACCACTGATGTGAAAGTAAATCCTAAGCAGTTCTTCACTTTGTAGGTCAAAAGAACTGATTTCAGGTCACCTAATGTTATCCGGCAGCCCATAATAATCAGAACTGTCATTTTCAGTGAGATCAAAGGCCTCAGGCAGAAACAGACTGGATGTTCCTGCTCTATTTATCTCATACCTTAGCAGAGTTCTTGAGCTGTAACATGGCGGGATCATCGTGAGGTTTGCCGGCCGCAGCCTTTGTGGCGCTGATCAGGTCACCAAGAGCTTTAGCCACATCCTTCACCGCATTGATCAGAACAACCTGAGATACAACAAACACAGTATCTTAGACTGCAGCATCATTATGGGACTAGCTCTGGAACAACCTTTGCATGAACATAATGACATAAAATGGAGCGAAATATATGTAGCCATGAGCAAAACACTGAAGAACTGTACAAGACAAGTAAATGAAGAAGTGTCAAAGCACATATGAAGTCCCTGTTGAAAAAAAAAACAGCATATGCTGGTTAGGTAGATTTGATGCTGGTCCTTTGCTGGTTTATGCTGGTCTTTAGCTGGTTTATGATGGTCCCTTGCTGGTTTATGCTGGTCCTTTGCTGGTCTTTAGCGGGTTTATGCTGATCCCTTGCTGGTTTATGCTGCTCCTTTGCTGGTTTATGATGGTCTTTAGCTGGTTTATGCTGATCCCTTGCTGGTTTATGCTGCTCCTTTGCTGGTTTATGATGGTCTTTAGCTGGTTTATGCTGATCCCTTGCTGGTTTATGCTGCTCCTTTGCTGGTTTATGCTGGTCCTTTGCTGGTTTATGATGGTCTTTAGCTGGTTTATGCTGATCCCTTGCTGGTTTATGCTGCTCCTTTGCTGGTTTATGTTGGTCTTTAGCTGGTTTATGCTGATCCCTTGCTGGTTTATGATGGTCTTTAGCAGGTTTATGCTGATCCCTTGCTGGTTTATGCTGCTCCTTTGCTGGTTTATGTTGGTCTTTAGCTGGTTTATGCTGATCCCTTGCTGGTTTATGCTGCTCCTTTGCTGGTTTATGATGGTCTTTAGCTGGTTTATGCTGGTCTTTAGCGGGTTTATGCTGATCCCTTGCTGGTTTATGCTGCTCCTTTGCTGGTTTATGATGGTCTTTAGCTGGTTTATGCTGATCCCTTGCTGGTTTATGCTGCTCCTTTGCTGGTTTATGTTGGTCTTTAGCTGGTTTATGCTGATCCCTTGCTGGTTTATGATGGTCTTTAGCTGGTTTATGCTGATCCCTTGCTGGTTTATGCTGCTCCTTTGCTGGTTTATGTTGGTCTTTAGCTGGTTTATGCTGATCCCTTGCTGGTTTATGATGGTCTTTAGCAGGTTTATGCTGATCCCTTGCTGGTTTATGCTGCTCCTTTGCTGGTTTATGTTGGTCTTTAGCTGGTTTATGCTGATCCCTTGCTGGTTTATGATGGTCTTTAGCTGGTTTATGCTGATCCCTTGCTGGTTTATGATGGTCTTTAGCTGGTTTATGTTGGTCCTTTGCTGGTTTATGCTGCTCCTTTGCTGGTTTATGATGGTCTTTAGCTGGTTTATGCTGATCCCTTGCTGGTTTATGCTGGTCTTTAGCAGGTTTATGCTGGTCCTTTGCTGGTTTATGCTGGTCTTTAGCTGGTTTATGATGGTCCTTTGCTGGTCTTTAGCTGGTTTATGCTGATCCCATGCTGGTTTATGTTGGTCTTTAGCTGGTTTATGCTGATCCCTTGCTGGTTTATGATGGTCTTTAGCTGGTTTATGCTGATCCCTTGCTGGTTTATGATGGTCTTTAGCTGGTTTATGTTGGTCCTTTGCTGGTTTATGCTGCTCCTTTGCTGGTTTATGATGGTCTTTAGCTGGTTTATGCTGATCCCTTGCTGGTTTATGCTGGTCTTTAGCAGGTTTATGCTGGTCCTTTGCTGGTTTATGCTGGTCTTTAGCTGGTTTATGATGGTCCTTTGCTGGTCTTTAGCTGGTTTATGCTGATCCCATGCTGGTTTATGCTGGTCTTTAGCTGGTTTATGATGGTCCTTTGCTGGTCCTTTGCTGGTTTATGCTGGTCTTTAGCAGGTTTATGCTGGTCCTTTGCTGGTCTTTAGCTGGTTTATGCTGATCCCATGCTGGTTTATGCTGGTCTTTAACAGGTTTATGCTGGTCCTTTGCTGGTTTATGCTGGTCTTTAGCTGGTTTATGATGGTCCTTTGCTGGTTTATGATGGTCTTTAGCTGGTTTATGTTGGTCTTTAGCTGGTTTATGCTGATCCCTTGCTGGTTTATGCTGGTCTTTAGCAGGTTTATGCTGGTCCTTTGCTGGTTTATGCTGATCCCATGCTGGTTTATGCTGGTCTTTAACAGGTTTATGCTGGTCCTTTGCTGGTTTATGCTGGTCTTTAGCTGGTTTATGATGGTCCTTTGCTGGTTTATGATGGTCTTTAGCTGGTTTATGTTGGTCTTTAGCTGGTTTATGCTGATCCCTTGCTGGTTTATGCTGGTCTTTAGCAGGTTTATGCTGGTCCTTTGCTGGTTTATGTTGGTCCTTTGCTGGTTTATGTTGGTCTTTAGCTGGTTTATGATGGTCCTTTGCTGGTTTATGATGGTCTTTAGCTGGTCCTTTGCTGGTTTATGCTGGCCTTGGCTGGTCTTTAGCGGGTTTATGCTGGTCCTTTGCTGGTTTATGCTGGTCTTTAGCTGGTTTAAGCTGGTCATTTGCTGGTCCTTTGCTGGTTTATGCTGGTCTTTTGCTGGTTTATGCTGGTCTTTAACAGGTTTATGCTGCTCCTTTGCTGGTTTATGTTGGTCTTTAGCTGGTTTATGCTGATCCCTTGCTGGTTTATGATGGTCTTTAGCAGGTTTATGCTGATCCCTTGCTGGTTTATGATGGTCTTTAGCTGGTTTATGCTGATCCCTTGCTGGTTTATGCTGGTCTTTAGCAGGTTTATGCTGGTCCTTTGCTGGTCTTTAGCTGGTTTATGCTGATCCCATGCTGGTTTATGCTGGTCTTTAACAGGTTTATGCTGGTCCTTTGCTGGTTTATGCTGGTCTTTAGCTGGTTTATGATGGTCCTTTGCTGGTTTATGATGGTCTTTAGCTGGTTTATGTTGGTCTTTAGCTGGTTTATGCTGATCCCTTGCTGGTTTATGCTGGTCTTTAGCAGGTTTATGCTGGTCCTTTGCTGGTTTATGTTGGTCCTTTGCTGGTTTATGTTGGTCTTTAGCTGGTTTATGATGGTCCTTTGCTGGTTTATGCTGGTCTTTAGCTGGTTTATGATGGTCCTTTGCTGGTTTATGATGGTCTTTAGCTGGTTTATGTTGGTCTTTAGCTGGTTTATGCTGATCCCTTGCTGGTTTATGCTGGTCTTTAGCAGGTTTATGCTGGTCCTTTGCTGGTTTATGTTGGTCCTTTGCTGGTTTATGTTGGTCTTTAGCTGGTTTATGATGGTCCTTTGCTGGTTTATGATGGTCTTTAGCTGGTCCTTTGCTGGTTTATGCTGGCCTTGGCTGGTCTTTAGCGGGTTTATGCTGGTCCTTTGCTGGTTTATGCTGGTCTTTAGCTGGTTTATGCTGGTCATTTGCTGGTTTATGCTGGTCCTTTGCTGGTTTATGCTGGTCTTTTGCTGGTTTATGCTGGTCTTTAGCTGGTTTATGATGGTCCTTTGCTGGTTTATGCTGGTCTTTTGCTGGTTTATGCTGGTCATTTGCTGGTTTATGCTGGTCCTTTGCTGGTTTATGCTGGTCCTTTGCTGGTTTATGCTGGTCTTTTGCTGGTTTATGCTGGTCATTTGCTGGTTTATGCTGGTCCTTTGCTGGATTATGCTGGTCTTTTGCTGGCTTATGCCATTCCTTTACTGGTTAATGCTGGTCATGTTGCTGCTCAAGGACCAGCATTAACCAGCAAAGGACCAGCATAAACCAGCTAAAGACCAGCATAATCCAGCATAGGACCTAACGATCATATGCTGTTTTTTTCAACAGGGGTTATATAACAACTGAAAGCTGTTATGTAAGTACTAATGCTAGTCAATTAAATATCAGTCTACTATCCCTAGATCTAGAAATAATCCATTCAGAAACAGTTGCTGCATGTGGAAAAGTGAAAAAAAAAAAAGATAAGGCAGAGTACAGTATATGGAGTATATATACAAATACAGTAATGGAGATTTAATTGGGTTGAAGTTTTTATCATGTTCATGAACTGAAAAAGAGATCACTGTGTAATTAAACTTTGTCTTGATGGCTGAATTTCCTTGAAGAATACAGCTATAACAAGCTTTGAGAATATGCCATGAATTATTAATTGTTGCCATAGGAACAGCAGAAACCTTAGAATTGTTGCCAAGCACTGGACACACGCACGCACGCACGCACGCGCGCACACACACACACACACTCACACATTCTGACAGTAGGTTAACAGTGTTTTCAGTGAAGAGGTTGCTGTTTCCTGTTTTAAAGCAGTCAGGACAGGACGTGTGTGTGTCAGTACCTGTGTCTCAGGGTCTTCAGAGCCCAGACTGGCTGCTCCCAGTTTGACCACATCAGCCAGTTTGGTGATGGTGTGGACGGACGACTGTGCAGCCTGAGCCAGTTTCTCTTGACTCGCTCCTGCTCCAGACACCAACAGCTTCGTGTCCTCCACCAGAACTTTAGCAGTCTTCAGGATGTGCTCTCTGACAAACCACAGGAAACAAAAACTCTTACTATCAGAAATCCACTAATGGTAAAACATGTAGGCCCGGTTTCACAGACAGGGCTTAGACTAAACCAGGATTAGGCCATAGTTCAATTAGGGCATTTAAGTATTTTTTATAAACGTGTCTAGAAAAAAAAACATTACTGGTGTGCATCTTGAGACAAAAAAAGGCACTGATATATTTTAAGTTCAGTCAGTGCAAGTTTATTTCAGTTGAAACAGCTCAGACTTACATTTTAGTCTAGGACTAGGCTTAAGCCCTGTCTGTGAAACCGGGGGATTGAGATTAAAGGACGAGCAAACACATACAGGATGGGAAAAAAAAAAAAAAAATGACAGTGTTCCTGTGGCTTAAACAGAAGAGCTAATCAACAGGTTTGTTTCCCGTCATTCCACATCCATAATTTGATCCTGTGTGTGAACAATAGTTGGGTAATTCCTGTCAAATCAACCAAAGTTCAAAAACTTCCCCACTTCAATTTTTTGGATATTGTTAATACTTATTCTGAGCAAAGATAGACATGAATAGCCATGAAAACCAAAAAATTAAATGTCATGGATGAATATTTACTGAGTAATCCACTATTTTGTTAGAATGGGGTCAAAATAGCAATTTTTTACCGTAGATTCAGAGTTACGGGGGGTAAAAATGACTTCAGAAAGATGGCAGCATCATCTTATTTTTACATAGAGATTGGTAGTTTAAGATTTTAGCAATCTTTGTCGCATTTTGTGCCAATAGTGACCATTAAAAAATGGGTAAAACAGCACTTTTCATGGTTTTTTAAAGTGTGCATGTCTGCAAGAAGAATTAAATATATCTTAAAGCTCTTGTAGATATTGGCTCTAAACAAACTTTCCTATTGGAATCCTTATTTTTATTGCCCTATGAGATTCGGTTCCAGAGATATTGGAATTTCAATATGGCTCCAGGATTAAATCATTAAATCAAACTTACTCATTTTTAGTGGTCAAAAACAAATTGTGGGTCAGTTTGCAAAAATATGATATTTCTTTTCTTTAAAGGGAAATCTCTGAAGAACAAATAATGTTAAAACTAGAGATGCATCTCATTTCTTTCTGTCAAAACAACTGCATTGAACATACCTGTCGAGTGCCATAAATACTCTTTCTCCTAAGTTCACATGCTTATAACTCCAGAAGTATTAAACATATCACAATATGCCATCTTTGATAGAGAGAAGCAGGATACAACTCTAATGTCAACATTATTTCTTCTTCAGACATTGTTGTTTAAATAAAATAAGTATCAGCTATATACAAAGTGACCAACATTTGGATTTCGACCACTGAAAATGGGTAACATTTAACAATCTGAACATTAAGCCTCATTGAGATCCTCATATCTCAGGGACTGAATGATCTAGGGCAGTGTTTCCCAAACTTTTTTTCTGGGGACCCACATTTTAAAGTCGATAAATCCTTATGACCCAATAAACATTAGGCCCATATAGTTCAAATATCACGAAGAGAATTTATGCATTAACAAATTATGTATGACCATTTTTAAGGTCATGCTTCCACTTAACTATTTAAAAGAGATACAGATATTTGACAAAGCACTTTTTTTAAAGTAAAATGCAGATTTGCAGAAAATGCTGTTTAACACAAACACAATATGTATCCGTTATTTTGATTTCAAATCCAAAAGTGCTTTTTTAGCATTGTGATCCACTTTTACCACAGTTCACTAATACAATAACAGACATGCACGTTTAAACTCAATAAAAAACAACGTATTATTCAATGCACTTGACTTCTAGATTTGTATATTAAGTTGCTCAAGCAAGTTGCAACACATTTTAACACAACATAGGGAGGCTATAGCTTCCTTTTCTAGTTGAAATTGGGCTATCAAAAAATATTTTAATTAAAACTTACCACAGACAGAAACAGTCGGCTCTCATGCTGGTTTCGCATTCAATCTTTATTAAAAACAATCCTTTAAAGAACTTTTCTACCTGGACAAGTGCACGTATTATGTTCCCTTTTTCTTTAAAACTGTACTTTTCCTTATTTTAAACCTAGCCAAAAAGCCACGTGTTGACTGTGAAACAGTGGACTTCATTTATATGCATTTATGGGACATTTTCGTGTCAATCCATGTTCATTTTTACAGCGAAAAATGTGCTGTCACTTTAATTCAGCGCATGCAGCACAGCAAAAAATACTCTGCCGAAACGATCACTTCTCTGCTGCAAACGCACTGCTTCTGGGACGCACTGCTGGACAGCAACCGCGTGCAGTGTGAACGCTCCAATCCATGGGTGCGGAAAAAAATACGCAACGCATACGCACTGCAGACGAAGTTTGTGTGAAACAGGCGATGCAGAGCGCAGCTAAAGAACAACAACAAAAAAGAAAGCAGAAGAAGAAAACGACGAGCTCCCTCGTGCGGCTAATAGGTGAACTACACATAAATTTTAATCAAGAGTATATAGCGCACTGAAAAATAGTGCTCGACTTGGCGACCCATACAAAATCTCCCGCGACCCACTTGTGGGTCGGGACCCCGCCTTTGGGAATGACTGATCTAGGGCCTTGAAAATTAAGATTACAAAAGAAAAGTTTATTAACAACTATATTCTAAAATCATAGTGCAATATCTTTAATACTTCTTTAAGTTATAGTCATGCATATACTTTGGAAAAATAATATTTACGGCTCTAAAAACAAAGATGCCAAAAGGAAAGCTAGTTAAGACCCAATATCTAAAAGGACATTAAGATGTCTTTAATACTTCTTGAGTTACAGGCATGCAAACTTTAGAGAAATACTTCAAACGTGCCGTTTTCTAATTTTTTGAATGATCACCATTGGCACATGATGCAACAAAGATTGCTAAATTCAACAGACATTGGTAGCTCTATTAGTAAAATCTGTGTAAAAATATAATAATGATAATGTGAAAATTGCCATTTTGACCTCCCTCTACAAAAGTGGATTCTTCATTAAATATTCATCAGTGACATTTAATATTTTGGCTTTCATCTCTGGTTGAGTTGACATGGAGTCATGACCCTTCAAAAACCTTACTTAAATGGTCACTTAAATGTCCACTGGGCAGTTTGGGCAATGTAGTTTTCGAGTGGGGACTACCTGTGGTCTGCAAACGTCTCTGCGTTCTCTCGGTTGAGAGTGCCTGCGGTGGCAAACATGATGGTGGTGTCCAGATCAGCGATGATGCCAGAAACAGCACTGGCAGCAGTAATGCAGGCCTGAGTGCCACGGTTACCCGCCTGAAGAGCCGCCAACACGTGAGACACCTGAGAGAGGATAGAGATATTAGGAGTCTGATCAAGACTGAAATGACATCTATGTGTCCAATATGAGAAGAGCTACTGTGAACCTTCTCAGAGACTTTCCGAGCGCTGTCGATGAGCTCTTTCTTGGTGAAGGAGTCGTTTGGACTGCACTGCAGCGCTCCTGCTTTAGAGACCAGACCAGTACAGCTGTAGCCCAGCTCTGTCACCTGCTTCCTGATGTGAGAACCGATCTGAAAAACAAACAATCCATATAACAGTCAACAAACACTTTAAATCCTCATCTAGTTGGGCTTTCAATCAAAGAATCAGTTTAACCTCATGCACAGTACTTCATTTTACTTCAGTAATGTGACATATTTTAGAGTGTAGGGCCCTATGATTTCTGCAATGACAGAATCGTGGAAAGCAGTCATAAAAATGTAATTTAACTGTTTAACGCGAAATGTCACAGAATTTGCCAAATTTGGGATGAATAAATTAGAACTAGCTCTGTTCGTCTTTGTGTGAATGAATGGTGTAGATGCACGGTTTTGTTCACTACATACTGAAGCGTGTGTGATGCCTGAAGTTTTCAGTCTCTGCCATCTCAATGCATGAGTACATGAACACATAAACATAATCTCTTCATTTAATGAGAATGATATAAACAGAAACGTCAAGGTCTTCACAGCAACCCCTCAAAATAAAAGTTTGTTTAACTTGAAGAAACAGTGACAGAAATATATTACTTAATGTAATTATAGTACTACTACCACTGCTATTACCACTACTACTTTTAATTATTATTCAAACATTATTGTTTAAGGTATATTTACCAGAAAAAAAAAATATTCACCAGAATTAATTTACCAGAGAAAATGTAAACACACAATACAGTATTTCTGGGGAAAAAAAAAAAAAATAATAATATTAATAATTTTGATTATTAAATTTTAAAGAAACCATTAAAACTGAATCCAAATAGTTAAATGGAAAACACAGAATTTGGTAAAAATAAAACTGAATTTGAGAAAAAAAAAACATTTCACAAGGCCTTTTAACAAATTTCTGTTAATTAGTTAATTAATTTCAATTAATTAGACGTGCATTTTGATTAATAGTTTTATTAACTATTATTAATAGTTAAAACCATTAAAACAGATTCTAGAAAAAAAGCAACAAAAAGACGGAATCCAAAAATATAAAATAAATAAACAAATAAATAAATAAAACTGATTTTTTTTTTAATTAGAACAGAATTTAGGAAAAACTAAAACGGATTTTATAGGGCCTTCAGAGTGAAACTGAATATTTATCAGGAATTGATTGGATGATCAAAAGTGGTCTCTATTTGACAGCTGATTAGTGGCGAAGTAAAAAAAAAAATTGAGGTCAGCTGAAAACTAAAAGGTTATTACATTTTCAATAATTTTCCAGTAACATTCAAAAGTTTAGGGGTCTCAGATATTTTTTAAAGAATTTAATCATTTTTTTAGAAACAAATTCATTTAATATAAATATTTATTTTATTACAGAGGGTTTCTATTTTCAAATAAATGCTGTTCTTCAATTCATCAAAGAAGCAGCCGTTTCCACAAAAATATGAAGCAGCACATTTTCAACACTGATAAAGATCAGTAATGTTTCTTAAGGAGTACTTCACTTCCAGAACAAACATTTACAGATAATTTACTGAGCCCCTTGTCATCCAAGATGTTCATGTCTTTCTTTCTTCAGTCAATAGGAAATGATGATTCTTGAGGAAAACATTTCAGGATTTCCCTCCATATAGTGGACTTCAATGGTGCCCCTAAGTTTGAACTTCCAAAATGCAGTTTAAATGGAGCTAAATGACCTTAGCCAAGGTAGAAGTGTCTTATCAAGCAAAATAATTAGTCATTTTCGAAACAAACCAACAATTTCTACACTTTTTAACCTCAAACGCTCGTCTTGTCTAGGTCTGCGTGAACTGTTTTTTTCCGGTTCAAGACAGTTAGGGTATGCCAAAAACACCTCATCTCGTTCTTCACCAACTTTAAAATTGTCCTACATCGCTGCAAAAGTACCAATCCAGTGTTTACAAAGAGAATGTGCAAAAAAGGTCTTTACCAAAAAGGTAAAACAGCGATGTAGGACTATTTTGAAATTGAAGAAGAAAACGACTGTATTGACTCGGATTACAAAGACTACACATGTGTATCGCAAAGACGAGACAAGATGAGCATTCAAGGTTAGAAAGTATATAAATTGTTAGTTTCACTAGATAAGACCCTTCTTCCTCTGCTGGGATCGTTTAGAGTCCTTTGAAGCTGCATTTAAACTGCATTTTGGAAGTTCAAACTCGGGGGCACCATAGAAGTCCATTATATGGAGAGAAATCCTGAAATGTTTTCCTCAAAAACAATTTCTTTACAACTGAAGTAAGAAAGACATGAACATCTTGGATGACAAGGGGGTGAGTACATTATCTGTAAAATTGTTCTGGAAGTGAACTACTCCTTTAAGCAGCAAATTAGCATATTATAATGATTTCTGAAGGATCAGTATTTCACAATATTACTGCTTTAAATCATTAAAAAATTACACACACACAAAAAACCATCTTACTGACCCCAAACTTTTGACTGGTAATATACCTTTACAATGAATTAAAATGTTCTCAATAAGACTAGTAAAATGCAGTAAGTTTCATGTGAATTATAATATGTGGAAAATCTACAGAAAACAGACCCATATGTTACAATACCTCGTCATTCTCAGCAGTCATGGCTGCACATCTGGCCTCTGATGCCAGATCACCGAACTCTGTGGTCAGCTCATTGGCCAAACCGCCCAGCTCATCAGGGTTGGTGTTGGATTTGGTAACCTGGAAACACAGAATTTAAGAAACACACCGTCAGCCTTTACTTCTCTATAAATACTACATAATTCTCCCTTCTGGAAATAATTCTGAAGCATAATATCAAAACCAGAAAATGAATGAAAACACATGTAAAATATATACAAATATATGTATATACCTAAACATATGCGTTTCATATAATATAATAATAATACATAATACATATATTAATATTTACTGTACATACTTAAAGTGAGCATTTGAGAGCTGATTACAACCCACCTCTGTCTTTCAGCCAACAGATGAGCCAAACATAATTAATAATTCATGAGGACATTACCAGATTTAATTAACCAGCTTTGAATATCATTAATCATTAAACGAATATCATTAAAGTTTGATTAATATGTGTTGTTGTACTGTATATTCATATTTTTGAACACTCAATTAGTCAGGGATGCCTGTCAGGTTAACTATTATACATTATTCTTACTTTTTAGTTAATGTCCCTTTTAGTTAAAGTCTGTAGTAAACCTGAATTTTGTTTGTGCATATGTGATGTGATCTAGGAAATCCCAACACATGGTGAAATTTGACAGTTTTAGGTTTTGATACCATATGAAAGCTGGGTTCCAAAACTTTTGGAAGTTATCTGCCCATAGCTTGAAAGTAATAAGTTTTCCAGTTTCCCATTGTTTATCATGGGCACAGTCTCTGAACTTTTAATCACCCCTTGTATGTTTAGATAGCATGAATAGTATAGTGTATAATAGTTTAAATTTAGAAAAGTAAGTGTAGAAAATAACAAACCGTCAGCGGACTCCTTTTTAGTAACTTCTTCATTCGATCTTTCATTTCTGGATGTGAAATAGTCTATTATATCATCGTTTAGGGCACTAACATCACCAAGATTGAGCAGATCGAGACAAGTAAGATCGGTTAAGTGACTGGCTACAGTACTTCAGATTGTATTGTTGTGCTCCACCATCTCACGATATTAATAAAGAAATAAATAAATACAATTTTGAGTGCCGTAGTTTACACAGGACTGGCGGGAATGTGCATTGATACACCTTTATTAAATATGTTACGTGGTTTATTTTGATAGGTTGACTGTGTTTGTAGAGGTGGGAATCTTCAGGTACCTCATAAACCAATTCCAAAACAATTCTTCATCTACATTTTTCCCCAATTAATTCTTCTGCTGTGCAATTACATCTTTCAACAAAATGTAAAATTGCAGTTTCTATGCTTTTTGTTTATAGCTTGCATCTCTGTATGTCAGTACTGCCATCTTAAAAGTAGGAGTGTGACTCTTCACAATGTTTTTAATTAAGATTTTCATTATCAACTAAATATCACGATTCGTCACATTCTAATTTTTCAATATTACTGCACATTTTTATTTTGTGCAAAATGTACTTTTTTTTAATTATATGAGCAGGCTACTTTTTAAAACCTGTATAAAATAAGTGTTCTTTAAGTATCCGAAAGTTTACAGACAATAGTTATTGTTTATTTTTTCCTCAGAATTATTGCCGTTTGATTATTCCTGATAAGATCATAGACAGTGGCAGCTTTAACAGGCTGCATTCAAACTAATGCACAGATCTATTCCCATATATCAGATGTTTTGTCCTGCTCTGAAAGCATAACTGACTAACACGACTAGCACTAACACGAAACTTGTGCACTTTTTTTTACCATATGCAAAAAAAAACAAGCTCAGAATTAATTCAGAATTGTTGAAGAGAGAATCGCGATGCAATAAATCGGTATTTTTCTGCACTAAACAAGTACATTTTGCCAAGATATTTTCAGAGATGATGAACAAGATGTTATAGAATAATAATTGAATGAAAACCTAATTTTGAGAAAAAAAATTGACATTCAACCAATTTTTTCGAATTTTCTAAAAAATGATGGGTTTTCCCAGATCACATATGTAGTATATTATATTTTGGCCAGCAGTCAGTTGCTTTTCACATTTTTCCCCCAATTCCTAATTTTAACTTTTGTAGTGCTAGTCTTTACCATCTCCTGAACGGTGACAGCGATAGCTTTGGCCGTCTTCACCATGGTGGTCTGATAATCCACAAACGTTCCTTCAGGTTCCATTCCAGGTCCGTCTTCCATCTTATTGATGGCTTGAGTGATGGAGTTGACCATGCCGCCCACCGCTCCTGCAGCACTGGCCGCCTCCGACAGAGTCGCGGCCAGATCGTCCACCGCCTCCTTCATCATCTGAACCGACTCCTCCAGAGCCTCCTGTGTGTGAGCCGCCTGAGGACACAAACACACACGCAGAACTGTGAGGTCGAGAACTATATTCAATATTTAATTAAAAATACCATCATGACCAGCATGTTTGGCTGGCAGAGCTGGGTAGTAACTGATAACATGTAGCCTAATTTGAATTACATAATCAGATTCCAAAAATGAAGTACTTGTAATTAGAGTATTTTTACATTTTAAAATACTTGTATATATTGACTTTTATATTGATTACATGATTACATATAATTCACACAATAGCAATAAATTGTTCATCATTTATTGATTCTTTCTAATTCCTCTCTTTTATCTTTTCAATTTTCCTTTCTAAAATAGTCTACCGCTTATGCACACTCAGAAAGTCTAGTTTTGTGGACATTCACACATAGACTAGTCATTAGTCAGATGATCACAAAGCACTTGATAAATGGATTTACAAAAATCATTTCCAGTTTAAGAAGTGTTTTAACATTGCATCAACTGCAAAAAAGGCCTATCTTAGTTTCTAGCCAGAAAATGTAAAAATTATTTAATTAGGATGGATTTACTAGATAAGCAAAATGACTTAAGATATTTAGTCTTGTTTCCAGGGAAAAAAAATTAAATTAAGTGCAGTTTGCTTAAAATAAGTACAATTATCTTCTAATGGGGTCAGTAAATTACTCTTGTTTTAAGAATATTTGGCAGATAATTTTACTTGCTTCCTGGGGGGGGGGGGTCGTTCTGCTTATCTAGTAAATGCATCTTTTAAGATGCAATTTTTAGATATTTTGACTAGAAACAAGTCAGAAATACTAAGTAAGAAAAGCCTTTTTTTTTTGCAGTGTACTGATGAACACATTCATTTTTATTTGAATTATCACTCAGTCGGTTATTTAACCATGTATTATTATGTAATATTGAAAGGCTTTTGTCTTTCAAAGACAAAACATTAGTTTTTTCCATTGGAAAAAAATAAATCTTAACTTCAGTTTTTCTTAAAAACAAATTGAGAATCATTCATAAAATAAAATTAAATATAAAATAAAATATTGTTTTTTTTTTTTATTAATATTTGACTAAAAAATAAATAAATAAAATAAAACATTAACGCCCGGTTTCACAGACAAGGCTTAAGCCTAGTCCAAGACTAAAATGTAAGTCTGAGCTGTTTCAACTGAAATACAATTGCACTGATTGATCTTAAAATACATCAGTGCCTTTGTTTTGTCTCAAGATGCACACCAGTAATGTTTTTTTCTAAGCATGTTTATAAAAATTACTTAAATGTCCTAATTGAACTATGGCCTAATCCTGGCTTAGTCTAAGCCCTGTCTGTGAAACCAGGCCTAAGTGTGTCCAAACTTTTGACTGGTAGTGTAGGTCAAAAGTAATCTAAAAGTAATCTGATTATATTACCTAGATTACGTTACTGATTAGAATTGTTGTCATGTAATTTGGAATCAGTAATCGATTTCAATTTGTAAGTAATCTACCCAGCTCTGTTGGTTGGTGCCATCTCACCTTGTGGTTTCCTCCAGCCTCTTTGGCCGTGTAGAGCATCTGTAGAGCAGACTCGGCCAGAGTCTTGGTTTGATCCAACACGCTCATCTGCTGCTGGCTGTTCAGGATCTTAGACGCTGTACCGATGGCAGCCATGATGAGCGGCTCAAAGTAACTGACCATCTGAGACACCTGTGACATGACAGCACACATGTAGCTTCAAATAAACATCCTAAATGCACTGAAACACGTTTAGAAATAATTAAACATTTCTGACCTTGTGACCCAGCTGAGAGGCATCGGAGCGGGCTGCGATGGCCACCGGCTCGATCAGGTTACTGATCTCATGCACAGACGCTGCCATCTGCTCGTGAAGAGCCTGCAACACAACACAATATTTCAATACCTCTGTATTGCATTAATTACAATGGTAAGGATTGTTAGCAGGCCCAAATGAAACTGTGCCCTCAGCTTTAAAGACATTGCTGTAGTTTATCATGAGCCTCACCTCATGGGAGATGTCATCTCTAGGCGTGAGCTGCTGGCTGATAGCTGCCAGAGACGCCTTGTCCACCTCACGGATGCAGTTATTAAGAACCTCAATGGCATCGTCGCACTCTCTCTGGCCTGGAGCCTTCTCCCTGAAAACATTTACATGAGAGTATATCAATATAATACAAAGAAAATATAATGCCATTCACAATTGCACTGCAAAAAATGCTTTTCTTACTATTTTTTGTCTTGTTTCCAGCCAAAATATATAAAAATTCTTAAATCAAGACGAGTAAATAATCAGTCTTTTTCATAAAAAAAACTAGTCAAAATTAAGTGAGTTTTTGCTTAGAACAAGCAAAATAATCTGCCAATGGGATAGGAATCTTATTTAAAACAGAAAACTAATTTTTCTTACCCCATTGGCAGATGGTTTTTCTTGTTTCAAGCTAAAACTCGGTAACACTTTACAATAAGGTTCATTAGTTAAACATTAGTTATTGTACTGACTAACATGAACTAACCATGAGCAATACATGTTACTGTATTTACTAATCTTCATTAACGTTAGTTAACGAAAATACAGTTGTTCATTGTTTGTTCATGTTAGTTCACACTGCATTAACTAATGTTAACAAGATTTTAATGACGTATTAGTAAATGTTGAAATTAAAGGATAACTGTTGCCAAAATGCAACCTGGGCTGTTTTTTTTACTGTAAACGAGACAAATTTATATCTAAAAGCATAATTACGATAAACGAGCCGTTTTTGAGATTGACAATGATTTCGTTTTTTGTGGTCAATGGCCGGTGAATGGGAGTACTAGGGGCATAACTTTGAGTGCATCAAAATCGATATTTTTACAACACTAAGAAGGCTCGACACACCATGAAACTTTGCTCGGAGTATCGCCTGGGTCTCTACACATGAACTCCAGCATTGAGAACATTGTTTGTGTACACAGAGTTTAGTAAAAAGAACTGTTTCACTGAAGAAGTGTCGATCTCCGAATGCGAGGATGGATAGCTCCTAAAGCATATTTCCATATAAATGCACGGCTTATTCGTTGTTTTGTCGCAAGTGAAAAACAATATTAACCTTCTAGTTGTAAAAAGAGCCTCATATAAGCCTAATATTGCAGACTATGGAGTCCATTCATTTTCATTCGGAGATGGACACTTCTTGACTGGCAAGACGGCCGTGAGCGGAAACTCAAACAGTGAAAGTGAGTTGTTCAAAACCTTTCTTTTTAGTAAACTCTGTGTACACAAACAATGTTCTCAATGCTGGAGTTCATGTGTAGAGACCCAGGCGATACTTCCAGCAAAGTTTCATGGTGTGTCGAGCCTTCTTAGTGTTGTAAAAATATCGATTTTGATGCGCTCAAAGTTATGCCCCTAGTACTCCCATTCACCGGCCATTGACCACAAAACTAAATCACGGTCAATCTCAAAAACGGCTCGTTTGTCGTAATTATGCTTTTAGATATAAGTTTGTCTCGTTCACAGTAAAAAAAATAACAGCCAAGGTTGCATTTTGACAATAGTTATCCTTTAACATTAACAAAAATTAATAAATGCTGTATAAGTGCAGTTCATTATTAGTTAATGTCAAGTAATGTGGTTGACTAATGTTAACTAAAGAACCTTATTGTAAAGTGTTAAACTCAATTCATTTTGACTTGTTTTTTTCTGAAAACCAGACCATCATTTTTACTCGTTTTAAGAATTTAGATATTTTGGCTGGAAACAAGGAAAAAATCGAAGTCAGAAAAGCATTTTTTGCAGTGCAGTAAAAGTTAAAAGAATAAAAGTTCTACATTTAGTGAATACCTCATGTTGGTGATGAGTTTCTTGATGGAGTCGGACACTGTTCTGGAGTGTCCAGCCAGCACAGACCATTTGGGCGGGTCTTTGGGGTTGACAGCCAGTGAGCGGGCCGTCTGGATCAGGCCTGTAGAGCTCTCCAGCATGGTCTTAGCGGCTGCTACGATGGGCTCCATTGCTGCCAGACCCTGCAATCAGAGACAAAAGAACTAGCAACATGGTTCAAAATAGAGGTCGACCGATATTGGTTTTTACCGATACCGATAGCTAGGTTGGACCACACTGGCCGATACTGATTAATTAACCGATAGTTTTTGAAAATGGATACTGAACAGCAACTTAAATAGTGCTCTACTATTTAAAAAAATACTAAACCATACTTTGTAAATAAATAAAAATATTAATATTAATTATATATTGATCATTAAAGTTATTTCATAGTTCATTAATGTTAACAAAATAAACTTCAAAATTTAACAATATTACAGTAAATGTTGAAATTAACAGACTCTAACAAGGAACAACACTTCTATTCTACAGCTTTCATCAATCTTAGTTCATGTTACAAATGGGCTCATTGTAAAGTGGTGTGAATCTTTACATTTTAACAATATGTAAAATTGCAGGTTTTATGCCTTTTGTTTATATTTGGAATCTCTGTATGTCAGTAGGCCTACTGCCATCTTAAAATTAAGATTCAATTTAATTACGATTTTCAATATCAACTAAATATAACCATGCGTCACATTCTCAGTTTTCAATATTACTGCACATGGCTACATTTTCATTTACATTTTATATCTAATTGATTTTTCCATTATATAAGCAGGCTACTTTTTTAAACAATTACTTATTTAAAATAAGTGTTCTTTTTTCTTTATCATTTGATTATTACTGATGAGATCGTAGACAGTAGCTTCTTTAACAGGCTGCATTAAAACGAATGCACAGATCTATTTCGATATATCAAATGTTTTGTCCTGCTCTAAAAACATAACTGACTGTGTGTACTGTCCATCAGTTTCGTATAAAAGTATTCGAAAATGCAAGTGCATTTAACCGCATCCGCAATCAAGCTTTTTAGGACAAACAAACCCACAAGTGAAAGTCTGTCAGTGCGCGAGTTTAGTGCATCTAATAGTACTGCATTACAAACGGCAGAAATGAAGGCATGTGTAAAGTAAAAAACTGCGGTTGAAAGTTCACACTGTCAAACAATGCACACGTAGCTCACAGTGCAAATCCTGTGCAATGAAGCCCGCCGCGTCTCTAGCGCGCGCACGTGCCATATGCGGGGAAAACACAAGCTCATTGAAGAGAGGATTGCGATGCATCCGAGAATCCTTTTTTTTTTACCCACCCTTCACTAGTTCGCTTTTGCATATAATAAACAGCGTAAAAGTTAAGCGTGTTTGGCATGCTGTCCGGGAGAGGGGTCCGAGCTCGGCCTTTGGCCCGAACCCAATAGCGCTCCCCCCCTGGCTGGAGGTGAGGAGAAAATAAACAGGGGGGGTGGGAGGGATGCTGGAATCAGAGATAGCTGAAGGTAGGACTGCTTGGTTATTTAAAGGGACTGTAGTAATGGGATAGGGAGAGTGATTGGATAGGGAGTGATTGCTCATGATGAATTGGCCGTGTTAATTATCTGCGCGAGCTCCTCCTGAAATTTGTTAATGAAACATCACTTAATGAAACCGGACAAAAGTGCAGCGCTGCGTTAACGGATAACTTGCAGGTATCAAACACACACAGGACACGTTGTGTAGTTCAAGCAGAAATCTAAAACAGTTTATTTAATCACCAAACGGGCAAATGTTTACTTCAAGAATGATCAAAAAAAGCGGCAAAGGTTAGAATAAAGAACAGATCAAACGGAAAGAGAAAGTGCGATCTATATCGTTAATTGCAGCCATTTCAGAAACAATTTCTTTTCTGTTTTACATTTATGTTTAAATATTATTTGTTTTGTTTCAGTTTAATATGTTAATTACGAAAGAAGTTTGAGTAATTTGTAAATGTCATAAAGGACGTGGTATGAATTGGACTATTGCCGGGAGAATTGGAGAGGGTCAGACACAATTTCTGATCACTTTGTATGTTTTTATTTGTGGAAAATCCCTTCTTAAACGAATTTCGTTTTGTATAATTTTTATCTTAATTTTTAATAGATATTTTTGTTGATCAGTTATTAAAATAAAATAAGAACAGGAAAATGGCATTGTAAAATAAAGTGCGTAACTACCATGCTTCCGCTGCCTGACGAAAAGGCTAAAACTTAAATTATAGCTCTATATGAAGCATACAGACATTATGAGAGCTACAGAAATAAAAAAATATTTTGCTTGAATGCACAATACTCAATCTTCCAGCCCAGGGTCAAGTCTTTATCAACATTAACAATGATTTGGGACAGATCTGTAATCTGTAAAACTATGGCGCGCTGTGACTCGGCAGGATTCTGTCGGCTGAATGAACACAGTTTGCTTTCTCACGTCACGTCTTTAAATCTGCAACTTTGCTGGCTAAGAATATCACCAGCTGGATATAAATCAATACAAATATATGGTAACAATCCTGACATTAAACATTGGTCTGGGGCTTAACCTCTCATACTCTATGACAGCGGAGCAGAGCGTGAGCCGCTTCAGCAAAGAACGCAACCCGGAAAAACTATCGGCAAGGATTTTTGCCGATAACCGATAGGTCGGCCAATCAACTATCGGTGCCGATTAATCGGCAAAACCGATACATCGGTCGACCTCTAGTTCAAAATATTGTACATTATTTGTTCTATTTAAAATAACCGCTTTCTATGTGAATATATAGCAAATGTAATTTATTCCTGTGATCAAAGCTACATTTTCAGCATCATTACTCCAGTCTTCAGTGTCACATGATCCTTCAGAAATCATTCTAACATTTTGATTTGCTGCTCAAGAAACATTTATTATTATAATTATTATCAATATTTAAAACAGTTGAGTATAAAGATCCAACGATCAGCATTAATCTAAAATAAAAAGCTTTTGTAACATTATAAACTATACCATTCAAAAGCTTGGAGTCAGTAATTGGGGGGGGAAGAAATTATAGAAATTAATACTTTTATTTAGCTAGAATTGAATTGATCAAAAGTGATGATAAAGACATTTATAATGTTACAAAAGATTTCTATTTCAGATAAATGCTGTTCTTCTGAACATTCTGTTCATCAAAGAAACCTGAAAAAATTCTACTCTGTTTGTAGTAGCTGTTTTCAACATGATAGTATTAATAAAAAATGTTTTTTGAGCAGCAAATCAGAATATTACAATGATTTCTGAAGAATCACGTGACTGGAGTAATGTTTCTAAATATTTTGTTTTTGAAAATTACAGGAATAAATCACATTTTGAAAATATATTCCAATAAAAAGCAGTTCTTTTTAATAGCAAAAATATTTCAGAATTGTACTGTTTTTGCTGTACTTTGGATCAAATAAATGCAGGCTTGGAGAGCAGAAGAGACTTCTTTAAAAAACATAAAAAATCTTTTGACTGGTTGTGTAGTCAATGGAGACAATGGAGTCTGAAAGAATCAATATGCTCCAATATGTGGCACAATTTAAAAAATATAACACTAGGGAGAAAACTGTCATAGTCTTTTGTTTGTTTGTTTTTTGTGTTGATTTGTTATGAATAATCATATATCATATATTATTAGTTTAATTACAAAGTTACAAAATTATTAAAGTCAACATACCTAGTTGGTTACGTAATGGAATTTTTGGATGTTGAATTTCCAGCAAAAAATACTATAATGTGATATACAAAAATATAGGATTGCCAAGACTGAAATATTTTTGAAAGAAGTCTCTTCTGTTCTCCAAGCTGCATTTATGTGATACAGTAAAAACACTAATGCTGTGAAATATTACAATTTTAAATTTCGTATGTGAAAATTCTGTAAAATATAATTTATTCCTCTGATCAAAGATGAATTTTCAGCATCATTACCCCAGTCTTCAGTATTACATAATTCTTCACAATGATTATAAATGCCTTTCCTGTTGCTTTCGAATAATTTCATGCATCCTTTCTAAATAAAAGCATAAAAACACTGATGATTGAATGATAGTATATACTGTGATATAATGTCATACCTCTGGGCTGATCTGTGCAGGTACGCTGGCAAACTCTGGGTTTGAAGCGAAGGCAGTCAGGTTATCCACAGCCTCAATGAGCGGCCCAGTGGCTTCCTTACACTTCTGTCTGTTTTCCTGGTTAAAGGCCCCATCGAGAGCCTGAAGTTACAGCACAAACACAGAGTTACTTCACCATAATAACACCTACAAATAAACACTGCTGATCAGAAACAGACTGATCTGTGAGTCTCAAAACTCACTTTGATGGACTTGACGAGGTTGGCTGTGCTGTTTGCCACCTCTTTGGCACTCTGGACGAATTGTCTCTTAGCAACTGGGTTGGAAGTTTTGGAGGAGGCGAGTCGGCAGGCGTTGCACAAGGCAGAAGTATGTTTGGCAACAATTGTGGCAGCAGAGAGGACCTTGGGAAAAGAAGAAGGTGAATAAAACACGAAAGTTACTTTGTCAGGATATTTGTAATGACGTAAAAACTAGGTCAAAATGCTCCTTTAAGAATTCACTTCCTATTCTGAGCTGTGAGTTCAAGGGAAATATCCAGATACACTGGAAAAAATTGTCTTGTTTTCAGAAAAAAACTAATCAAAATTAAGTGAGTTTTCGCTTAAAACAAGCAAAATAATCTGCCAATGGGGTAAGAAAAATAATCTTGTTTTCTATTTGAAAACATTATCTTGCTTAACCCATTAGCATTGTTGTATCAGTGTTGTTGTGGGTTTTGGTTATTTTGTTGTTTTAGGCTGTAAGGACCTTTGAAATAACTGAAATCATGTGGCAAAGTTTTATAGACATGTAATGCGATCAAGAGCTGCCTAGAACTACGTTCGCCATGCGTTTCCCTCAAAATAATGCACACCTTAAAATGTTTGTCAGCCAATCAGATTCAAGTATTTACTGGCACATAGTAAAAATAAAAGTAATAGATCTTTCGAATCTGTAAAGACATTTTTATAAGTGTGTACTCAGAAAAACAACGAAACATTGCGCTTTTGTTAAATAATGAAAGCAAACAGGATGCGCTTTCTGCCGTCTCAGTCTCTGAACTTGAGCAACACTGTGCATACTTGCCTTACAGACATGAAAACTATATCTATAGAGAGCGAAATGTCTACTTTTAAATGAACCAGTTCAAATAAAAAACAAATATTCTCAGATTATGTAATCCGTATGAAACATGCATAAAGGTGCATCACTATTGCAGAGATGACGAGTCAGTGTCGCCCAAAACAAAGAAAGCACTAGTTTTTTCAATAAATTATTAAAACGTTAATGCAGTCTCCTTGCTGTTTTTCCCAGACACATTCATAATTATATCTGCTGGTGCAGTTTTTTTTAATGCTCTTAAGCGCTTATTAGGCTATGTAGATAATTAAAAGCTCATCATTATGATTTATATGGTTTATTCATAAACGTGCGACTAATTGTCGACTAATGTTTAAAATGAATGCAGTTAATAATGAAGTTTACACAGACGGGAAATAGAGAGAGAAAGAGATTAAGCTCGTGAATTACCTCTCTGAATCTGTGCGTCTCTCAAAACTGATCGGCAGCAGCGTCTTTACTAATAGTGAACTAAAAAGTTATTTTTTTCAAGAACAGCGCCTTTTTTACCTTACTTGTGAGAAATGTCCTGTAATATTTAAATTGTAAATCATCAGAGCAGCACTAACATTAGCGTGCACGTTAATGTGTGTGTCTGTAAACGAAAAGCAAACACGACGCGCTTTCTGCCATCTCGGTTTCTGAACTTGAGCATGAAACTTTGAATCACTGTGTATACTTGCCTTACAGACATGAACGCTACATCTATAAAGAGCGAAATGTCTACTTTTAAATGAACCAATTCAAATAGAAAACAAATACAGATTATGTCAATTGTATGAAACATGCATAAAGGTGCATCACTACAGATGACTAGTCAGTGTCACCGAAAACAAAGAAAGCATTAGTTTATCAATAAATTATTAAAACGTTAATGCAGTCACCTTGCTGTTCATAATTATATCTGCCGGTGCACTATGGCAAGTTTTTTTTGCATGCTCTTAAGCGCTTATTAGGCTATCCAGGCAATTAAAAGCTTATTATGATTTATATGGTTTATTAATAAACGTGAGACTAATTGTCGACTAATGCTTAAAATGAATGACTGCTAGTTGACCAGAAAAATCTTTAGTTGAGGGCAGACCTACAAAAAATTAACATTAGACCAAAAGTCACTTTTCAAAACAAGCAGATTTCTACTGGTCAACACAGTGAATCCATGTAAACAACTTAACAACATTGCTGTCCTCACACAAAATTCATAATTGTGTAGATTATTTTTGTAGATAGTCACACTTTCACTAAACAACTGTAAATGCAAACACACCTTTAGTTCTTTCTTGTGTTCCAAAATCTCCACATCAATAACTAAAATATTGTGCATCAGCTATTGAAAAATCCCTATCAGTTATCTGCTAATTAAAACGCACTATGTAAACCAGACCTTAGGTATGTTGGCAACTATCAGACTGCTAGGAAAGAGCAGAGTCACTGCTGTTACCTGAGACTGAGTGCAGGCTGGGTCCACTAGGTTCTGACAGGCCATCTGGATCGACTGTTTGGCTCTGGCGAACTGCGAGGGGTCCACAAGACCCTTCTGCCCAGCATGACTGTTCGGGTCAGACACACCCACCAAATACGCCCCCTATGGGTGACACACAGAACACCTGTCACTTCAGTTCTACACAAACCAATTCAAACTTTCTTACCACACACACACACACACACACACACACACACACACACACACACACACACACACACACACACACACACACTTACTTAGCTAATGAGAATATAAAATAAAATATAAAACTGATTACAATAGATATAGAGTAAATTCTAACATTTAACATTTTCACCAGCTACAGCTACATACATGCACACACATTTGTTTTCCTGTCATGATGGGAACTTTTAATTTTTGTATTATATATGTTTTTTTTTAACATAACATTTTAGTTTTTTTTAATTAGCAGGGTTTTACAGTGCGAGCATTTCAGTCGCATTTGTGTGAGACTATGAAAAAATATTTATGAGCACCATGTGCGACTGACCCGATCAGCATATTTGTGTTTGCGCTGAGGGGAGCTTCAAAGGTTTCTACGTGTTTTTGAAAATTTGAGTAACGTATCACAGACATATCTCACAAATCCTTTCATAAACAAAGTGTAGAGAGAGTGTAAATAAGAGACTGATTGTGCAGTGTTTATAATGGAGCTTTGTGAGATTGCGATGAACTAAGATGAGTGGCAGCTTTTACTGATTTTTAAGGGAGTTTGTAAATAAGATATTGTTTTAATACAACAGTTAAATAAACAAGAAGTTAATATTAAGTGACTTAAATTGACTGACTATAACACTGTTGCCTGATTTTGCTCCATTTCGTCATCAAAAATGTTTTGAAATAAGACATCTCCACTCAAACACAGCAGTGTTTCGTTTGAGAATGAATGTGCGTTTTAAAAAGCATCTAGTCAATGATTTAATTTCCCATTCATAAATACAGTCACTTGCTTTATTCCTGAATGAATCAGCCGTTTGAACGAATCAAATTAATGAATGATTCAGTAATTAAAATCAGTGACTTGCTGCCACCTACTGGCAGATTTAGCTTGGTTTTTTAAAGTAACTTTTCAGTTATTTTCAGCTATATTCAAAATGTTACATTTAAAACTTTAATCTCAACATGAATTTATAAATTTGACTGCACTCATGCCACCTCTGAGCCTCATTAAACATATGAAAATACACCTACAAGCCACACTTGTGTTCTTCTGTGCCACCTCTGTAGTGCAAATGAATTGTGTTAATACTGATTTAATTTAATTGGTTACATAATCTACTTGTTCTTATTCTTTTGTTTGAATTAGAAATTTAAAAAAGCTTATAAAATATATCTAAAAAATGAAATAACAGATGAGATACTTTTAATAAAGTTAGAAAAATGCCATTACAAAGGTAAAAACAAAATTCCCCTGTAAATCACCTCGTAATGGGAAGGCTAATTTTTGATCAGATTTTTTGATTATTGATTAGAAGATGCTCCTAAAATTTTGACTGTGCTCCTAAATTTTTAAGAAAAGAAAAGTAAGAGTAGAGGCCTGATTAAGGCAATAAGGTGGAAAAAACAAGATTACAATTACAGCAGGATCTACAGTATTACAAACAGTTTTATTTTCTGTAGTGGGTCTTTACAGCTACACTGAATTTGGTCATAATTCATGAATTTTGTTACATTGACACTAAATTGAACTGACTGAAGCTGAAGACACTTCTGTCTTGTTAGAGCTGTTTACAACTGTTTTAAAGGTGCTTTTATTTTTGAAGTCATTGATTGTGTTATTTTCTTATGAGAGTAAAGCTGCTTTGAAACCATCTAAATTGTATAAAGTGCTATTGTCTTGACTTGACAATATAAGGAACAGCTAGTTCTTGGCTTGTTTTGCTGATGTACACAACAAAACCTTCATAAACGATATGGAATACCATCACAAAATAAGCATTTTTAACAAACTTAAAAAAAGGAAAAAATCAAGAGTTATGATTTTTATAAAAATTGTGAAGCCTTAGTAGGAAAAAACCTGACTTTGAGCGTACACAAATGAAATGAAGCACTTTTGAATCAAATGGCAGCTGTGAATGTTTTTTTGCAAAGCTGCTTTTAGGGCGACACACAGGAAGCAGTTAAATATGACTCACTGCCCATCAAGTCCATTATGAAGTCTATTTGCATAAGAGTGTGTTCTAGCGCCTGTAAATAATCAAAGCATGAAGGCATTTGTGAAAGCACAGAAGACAGCAAAGGGGAGACCAGGAAGGTAAATGTGTTTGTTCATTTAATGCGCTCCTGTAACTCCAGATGTTCAAAGCATCATAGCCCTGGTACATTTTATCACGCGCCGCCTCTTTAGGACGACTAATTAAGCAGAGATGAGTTTTACACCCACACACACACAGACTGTGTTTTTACCTGAGCGGCTGCCTCAGTGAGACCACACAGCGCTTTGGACGCTGAACTGACTGAGTCTCCAAATTCTGGTAAGTTACTGTTCTTGGCATTATGGGAAATGCCAGCCATGGCTTCACCCAAAACCTGCACAAACATCAACATTAACACAGAGCTTTAGCACAATACTGTGACACAGTTTTAGCCTTTTTATTGTGAAGCTGATCTGTGCTGCACCTTTGAGTTCTCCATCACACTGTCAATACAGTCAAAGTAGCCCAGATCATTGACCGCTTCTGTGGGATTCTCCAGCATTCCTCCGACCGTCTGTGGACCCACACAGAGTTAGCACACACAACCCACAAATCAGATGCAGCAAATTAAAAATTAAATATTTTTTTATATTTTTAAGTATGGAAGCCAAAATTAAAAAAAAGAAAAAGAAAAGGTTATTTCGACTTCTCGCAATTCTGACTTTTTTTCTCAGAATTGTGAGATATAAACTTGCAATTGTAAGAAATAAAGTCTCAAGTGCGAGTTAAGTCAGAATTATGAGATATAAACCCGCTAGTGTTGTCAAAAGTCCCGGTACTTCGGTACCAAGTCGGTACTAAAAAAATTAAAATGTTACGGTTCCAGGTTTTCTTTAGTACCGGTGGTACCGACTATCCGGTCGACCCGGTTCTTGACGCGCCATCTAAAAGGTGCGCACTGCGCAGTTGCGTTCTCTTCGGCGCTGCTGCTGATGCGGTCGCTCTGAATCCACTTGTTGACAAGGAAGAGCCAGGCATGCTCCAAACATTTTAGATTTTCGGCTGAAGGCGGCGAACATCATAGATCGTCTAGGTTCTCTCAAAAGATGGAAACGCATCAAACTGAACAAAACACAGTGAAGGCTGACTGTAGGATCAAATTAAAGAGTTCAAGTACGGTATGTTTCAATTTAATTTCATATTTAGAGCTTCTGTTAAGAACACTGCATATTTTAATTTGAATGTCGGATTGTAATGTAGTTAATCATTAGCATAAGCGGCTAACGCTAATATGCTGGGCCTTAGAACGATTTTGAGCTATTTAACGCTCCCATAATTTTTATTAGGGTAAAAGAAAAAAGGAAGACATGATATATGTACTATTTATACACACAAATGACCTGTTTATCCAAAATATGTGTGTTAAAGAATGTACAAATGTATCGTTAACAATGTTTATGTCCTTAATATCAGTCTGTCAGAAAACGTTCTTATTCTAGGCTGGATAACTCTAGCAGGTTCATAAAGCTTTTTATTATTAAATGTGAACGCAGTTTGGATTAAATAAAAGTACAGTCAAATAAAACACGTTTGATCTCCAGTTTAGTTTTGTCATACTTTACAATAAGATCAAATTCATGCATTATCTAACAAACTTAAGTGAACAATATATTTTTACAACATTAATTCAAAATGTTATTCAATACAAACACATGATCATTCTTGTTTGTTCATGTTTAACAGTTTAACATGATTTTATGGATTAGTAAATGTTGAAATGAGCCTAACCTTAAGAAGAAGAATTGCCATATAACTACTGTTTTTTTTGTAAGGTCATGTTGTCTAACAGATGAAATCATATTGTAAAGAGTTTTCAATACTGCAGTTTCTATCTGTTATAGACAGTTAACTTAATATATGTAATCTTATCTAAATTAATTATAAAAGCTGAGGTTTGTTATTTACTGAAAATTAATATTTTTGCTGGTGTCAATGATCTAATGTTGCATCTGGTCAGACTTAGCCCACTGCTTTACTTAAATGTATTATATTTTCTTTTTACAGCTGCAGATTGAGGAAGATCATGAAACACCCCAGCAAACTCTAAAACAGACAACAGTACAGATGTTTTTAGAAGCAGCAGAAACAAACTTTTGGATGAAGCTTGTGTACATTTTTTGAATGCCTGTAATTTATTTATTTGTTATTTAATTATTAAAATGTTTACAATCCTTGAAATACTTTTATTACTTGGAAAAACCTGAAACTAAATTTAGATAAGTATAACGAATGACATTGGTTTTTGCACATTTTATTTTTCTTTAACTTTATTAATAAAAAATAGTGTGTTGTTCAATTAATGTTATTGCGTTTTACTTTGGTACCGAAATTGGTACCGAGAACCGTGGATTTTCACTGGTATTGGTACCGAATACTGAAATTTTGGTACCGTGACAACACTAAAACCCGCAATTCTGTAAACATATCAAGTCTTTTTTACTTCTTAGAAATGGACTTTATAACTCGCAATTACGAGTTTATATCTCACAGCTATGAGAAAAAAAGTCTGAATTACAAGTTTTAATCTCGCGATTCTGACTTTATTTCTCGCAACTGTGAGTTTATATTCCACAATTCTGACTATATATCTAGCAATTCTGACTTTATAACTCACAATTGTGCGTTTATATCTCACAGTCAGAAAAAAATTCAGAATTGCGAGATGTGAACTTCCAACATATAAAGTCGCAATTGTGTGATATAAACTCGTAATTCTGTGAACATATCAGTCTCACAATATAAGTCAGTTTATATCTCACAGTTCTGAGGAAAAAAGTCAGAATTGCGAGATACAAAGATACAAAGTTTATATCTAGCAATTCTGACTTTATAATTCGCAATTGTGCATTTATGTCTCATAATTCCTAGAAAAAGGTTGAATTGTGAGATACAAAGATACTAAGTTTATATCCTGCAATTCCGAATTTATAACTCACAATTGTCCGTTTATATCTCAGTTCTGAGAAAAAAAAGTCAGAATTGTGAGATACAAAGAAACAATAATTTATATATCGCAATTCTGACTTTATTTCTCACAATTGTGTTTATATCTCACAGTTATGAGGAAAAAAGTCAGAATTGCGATAAAGTCTTCAAAGTTATTTTTTTTTTATTCAGTGGTGGAAACAAGCTTCCATAGTTATCTTTTAGACTTTAGTTCTGTCTAAATAAAATCAGTCATAAAATCGCATTCTAGAGAAAGCAAAAGTTTTGTTATTAAACATTCAGTGCTGTTTAAGTCCATTTTAAAATATAAACAAATAAAATGAACACTGTATGTCCACACTAGAACAAAGATTTTTTTTAACTTTTTTTTTTTAAATTCAATAAATAAAAAAACAAACAAAACTGTTTAAAAGTTTGGAGTCAGTAAGATTAAAAAAATAATAACTCTTTATCAGCATGGATACATTAAGGGGAGACACTGCAGTAGAGAACGCTGTTTTATCATGCATCTGTCAAGTTTAAGATTTTAGGCTTTTTGGTGTTTCATAAAGTGTTTTTTCAGACTAGTGGAAAGAAAACACCCACAAGACACTGTTAAGTGTTTCTTTTATAGCACTTTATCTATTTGTGTCAATAGATTTGAACTACAATCCATATTTTTAAAGGTCGTTTTCTCAAAATGAGTTTTTTCTTCTACACTGAGCCATAAATCTCCACTTCAGTAGCACTTACACACACCTAACTTTACATTTTTATTCCTGTCTATATTCTAAAGATTTTTACAGAGGGATTTGTTCATATATAATTAGCTTGATTCTGTACATTTTATTCCAACTTCCACAAAAAAATAAAGCAGAGGTAGAGTTAGAATGATTTCTGACGGATCGTGTGACACTTAAGTCTGGAGTAATGATGCTGAAAATTCAGCTTTGCATCACAGAAATAAATTACATTTTAACAAACATTGACATAGAAAACTGCTATTTTAAATCGTAATACTATTTCACAATTTTACTGTTTTTACTGTATTTTTGATCAAATAAATGCAGCCTTGGTGAGCAGAAGACACTTCTCTAAATATCTTACTGACTCCAATCTTGTCTAAAAACAAGTATGAATATCTATGTTTTAGCTTTGAACAAAAGTCAAAACAATGCTGCCTTAAAAATATGTACAAAAACAGCACAACAAATAACTGCTGCTCAATATCATACAGGATTTCAAGTCATGCAGCAAACTAAATCTTTTTGAAGTATTACGTTATTTTAATAAACAAAGTAATAACACAAAAGGGACAACTCATGGCACAAAGCGTGTGTCATCTCTCCTCATAAAACCCAGTTGGGTTCAGACTGAGATCAGTGCTGAATATGAAAATCCAAACGCTGCATATGAGAGTGAGTCACTCACACAAACTGATGAACATACAGAAGATGAGAAGTAAAAGAGAGTAGAAGCACCTCAAGCTCACGGAGAGCGTTGTCACACTCCTTCTGTCCCGGAGCCTGCTGGGTACACATGCTGATCAGCTGATTAATGCTGTCTGTCACCGCGCTATCGAAAGAGAGAGAAAGAGAGAGAGAGAGAGAGAGACATTAGAGTTTGCTAGAAAGGAAAGGAATAGTGTGCGAGATCTGTGAGGAACAATCCACCCACGTGTGTTACCACACACTGACTCTCTCTCGCTCTCGCTCTCTCTCTGATGCTCTGTGAGGGAGTGATGGGAGTTTTGGATTGCGAGTGCTGTAAAGCCATTAGCTGCTGTTGTTTCATCCTGTCTTCCTCTTTTCCCCTCACACACACATCAGAGAGCAGCAGCGGCGATACACACAGGTTTGCTTTTATAGATGCCTATTACATAATCGTGCTCATTCCAACCCAAATGTTTATAAAAGCGAGCATGCCACTTATGTAATGTATGTCAATAGATGAGCTGTGTGTGTGTGTGTGCGCACGCTTTCTTTCTTACTATCACAGGCACAGGATAGCATGCCAACACACAGCACACATCTCTGTTCCAAATCAGAGCATTTTAGACGCACTCCTGACTCAAAGATGGCGTCAAATAGTAGCTAGGATAGCTATACGGCCTACTTTTGGCCAAGTTATAAAGATGTGCTCACATTTAGTGTTGCTCTGTGAAATTTTGCATCACATCAATTCCAATGTGTTACCAAAAAAACAGCTTGGTTTGAAAGTGTCTTCTGTGTAAGCTGCACTTCATACTCAAACTTTTTACAGTGGCGTACCCCCTGGGGCATTTAACATTCTTCTGAGTGCCCCCACAATATTTAACCCCCATTTTTTAAAGTAGGCATGAAAGTGCACTATCCAAACTTCAATTGCTGTAAGTCATGAACACTTTGGAATACAGATCTAAGGTTGGTCTCTTTTTAAAGACGACAATCAGCAGATTATTGCAGAAGTGGAATTTTTTCAAAAAAAAAATAAAAAATAAATAAAGTATCAACAAATTATAGAAGTTTAAATTTACTGTAAACAAAAAGCACTGTACAATTTTTATTATATTTTATATAAAATACATATTTTACATAACAGATTTTATCCTAAATTTGACATCAAATTGAAGCCTCACATCTAAATAAGTTATGTTCCAAATTTGAAGTTGATATGGAAAAAATTAAGGTTCCTGTCAAAGTTTGTTTAGGGTGTTATACCACAAACAGCCACCGGGTGCCATCCAAATGCCATATATATTTTTTCTGCATTTTTGTCACAAAAGTCTAAATTTTTCTGAAAATTTTCATTCAATCACAAAATAACTGCCAAATATGCAATCCTGAGACTCAGACCTTTCCAATGATATGTTTTTTGACAAGATTGTAAAAAGTTGTGATTCTAAAAGAGCGTAATGCATTTTGTAATATGACACCCGCTAAGGGGGAGGAGACCGCCAAACGATTTTAAAGTACCATTTCCATGGTAAAGCAATGTCCGACTTTCAAATGGTTTGGATTTTTGAGCTTCTAAGCTTTCAAATGATATATAATTTATGATGGTTACTAAAACATTTGATAGAGAAAAAGAACGACGGAAAAAAGAGCGCCAAGCGTCCCACAGGTGGGACGGTGACAGTTAAGGGATAAAATTTCGCCCTTTAAATTCATTAACACATGAATTTTTACCTTTTATAGAGGCATCTTTTATGTCATATTCTTAACATTCTAATAAATGTATTATTAATATGTGACTCTGGAGCATAAAACCAGTCTTAAGTAGCACGGGTATATTTGTAGCAATGGCCAATAATTTATTGTATGGGTAAAAATAATAATTTGTTGTGCCAAACATCATTAGGATATTAAGTAAAGACCATGTTCCATGAAGAGATTTAGTACATTTCCTACTGTAAATTTATCAAAACTTTCTGATAAGTAATATGCATTGCTAAGAACTTTATTGTTAACTTTAAAGGTGATTTTCTCAATATTTAGATTTTTTTGCACCCTCAGATTCCAGATTTTCAAAATGTTGTATATCGGCCAAATATTGTCCCATCTTAACAAACCATACACCAGTGGAATACACCATTTCAGATGATGTATAAATCTCAATAATAAAAAAGAAAAAACCCTTATGACTGGTTTTGTGGTCACACATACTAAAAAAAAAGAATCAAATGATGGCAAAATGAAGTGATTAGATTTAAAACTAAAATCGCCAGTAGGTGGCAACAAGTCACTGTCTTAAAGAGCGAGGCACCTTGTCTTTCATTCATTCAGAATGGAAGCAAATGGCTGTAGACTCTGAATTGTACAAAGCTGCAGATTTTTCATTAACGCAAAAAACAGCTGTTGCGTGGAGACTCACACCAGTTCTGTTGCAGATTTTGTTGCAACTATTGTTTAGTTGAAAATATAACAATATTGACAATATTATGTTTAAAATCTAGGCAACATTTACAATGTAAAATGCTCACTCAATGTTACCTTTTTGTTGAACTGTTAAAATCAACATTTGCAATCGCTTGGATATATTCAGAGAAAACTGCATTCTCACACAGGGCATGTTCCTGTATCGATCTTTATCAGGGACTCTTTATGTACAGTCTGTGTCAATATTTGTTCTTTGCTATTAAGCGCAACAAATCTACTTTAAAAACACAATGAACAGCAGCACGGTTTGCTACAGCAGCATACTCTGCGTGCATCCTAACATATGCACACTGCTGGTGTGGACACAGTCAGTTTTAACCGCAAAAGATGAGGTAATTCGATGTCGTTTGACTGTTTACTGCACTCCCATTTTCCCGTTTCATAATAAAAGCGTAATTTTGCTTGTCAGAAATACACGCTCGGTTTTAAAGGTCCCATATCGTACACATTTCTGGAGGTTTATTTTATTTGTTGATGTCCTTAAGAATATATATTTGCGGTATAAGTGCCAAAATCCATCTCAATATATTTTTACAGCTCCTTTTTTAGGAGCTCTGTCAAAAACAGGTCGATTTTGGCCCATCTAATTAATATTCATGAGCCTCTCTTCTGATTGGCCTGTTGTTTTCTGAGTGACGCACAACCAGGCCAATCACAGGTAACTACGGTCATGTATGCTGTAAGCGTAAGCGAGCTCAGAGCAATAGAGAGAGCTGATACTCAACAGGATATTTTAGAATGATCATTAATGTTTTTTCTTTTTCAAACACCGAATGCAGTAAGCTACATAACTGTTGCTTTAGTAAAGCCCCTTTCACAATGCGCGCTGATTCTGGAAAATTACGGGAACTGTGTGAACCAAAGCCAGAACCTAAAGGCAGTGTTGTAGTAATGATGCACGTTATCAAGCGACTCTTCACAACGAAAAATAACGTTACGTGCAAAGTGGAATGAAGCAGCGATCATCAGGCAGAGCCAGCTCCTCACTATCAGCGCTGAAGCACAGTTTGTTCAGGTTAGTTTCAGTTTAGTGAAACGTACGCGTCGCATTACATCTCACATCCAAACGTCACATGTCTTTATGGTTTGTGTGTAAAGCACGCACAGATCCCGGAAAACAACTGTGAATGAACCAAATTAAACAATTCCGGAACAAATCGTGGGACACATTATCTGTGTATTTACCGGAATCGCTGTGTGAAAGAGGCTGAAGTTGACGTGCCGCTGGTCTCTTATATTAACGTTGTTCTGAAGCCTGTGTAATGATCGTAGCTTGACATCTATCGACTGAACAGGGTTTTCTCCACTTGTTTTCCTGTTGTTGTTGCTCAATGGAATGGATGCGTTGTTGTCTGGGGGTTTGACAAAAGGAGGGTGGGACGTTGGTTTGTGACTGAAGGCGGTGACTTGAGTCGATCGGACGTCACATCGTTACGGAAGTCACAGCGTCTCGTGAAAATGAACAGCTACTTTAAGCAGGCTGTGTGCAGTTTACTGTGGATTGACTGTTTTGAAACTCATATGGTAGTTAGATAGCCCCTAGACCTTAGTTATCATGAAAAAAGCCAGGAAATTTTGATTTTGACGATATGGGACCTTTAATGTTACTTTAAATTGGGGTAGAATTAAATGAATGGCAAAGCTCAGCATTTTGTTCACATACCTCCCTTTGAGAAACTTTTTTTTTTTTATTTAACCAAAGATTGAGCTCAAACACATATGAACCAAGTTTGGTGAAGATATCTCATTGCATTCAAAAGTTTAGGAAAAGTGGCCCTTTTTTGATATTTACTAATATGTGACCCTGGACCACAAAACCTTCTTAAGTCTTAAGTCGCTGGGGTATATTTGTAGCAATAGCCAAAAATACATTGAATGGGTCAAAATTTTAGATTTTTCTTTTATGCCAAAAATCATTAGGAAATTAAGTGAAGATCATGTTCCATGAAGATTTTTTGTAAAATTCCTACTGTAAACATGTTAAAATGTAATTTTTGATTTGTAATATGCATTGTTAAGAACCTAATTTGGACAACTTTAAAGGTGATTTTCTCAGTATTTTTGATTTTTTTGCATCCTCAGATTTCTGATTTCAAATAGATGTATCTCAGTCAAATTTAACCTTATGACTGGTTTTGTGGTCCAGGGTCACATATTCACTGTCCAGGGAACATTTCTGCACTGGTTTCTCTCAGATCGGGCGAAAAACCTAGGACTAGTTTGCAAAAGCAGGTTTTGAATTTACTTTAAAATGGCACAAAAAAGACTGAGTCTACGACAAACGGTCTAGGAGTTGAGAGCAGTTTTGTGTTTTTGATTGCTGTAGCGCCACCTATAGGCCGATTGAGGTGAGTCTTTAGATCTGGGTAATGAGCAATACTACTAACATCTGACAAAGGTTCAGCTCTCTAGGCCTTATGGTTTGGTCTGCACAATCATTTCTCTGGAGAATAAGAATAATAATGAAAATCCTTACAATTAAAATAGTATAATAAGAAGTTGCTCTGAAGACCTATCGTTTCATATCGTCATGTGACCACCATACCATGATATTAATAACAATACCATTACATCCCTAATGCTAATTCTTAATGACAAATTATGAATTGAAACGCAAAAGACTGCTGATTCTGACCGAGCGGCAGCAGCGAGCTGGTTTTTCAGGTTGGGTGAGTTGGGGTCCGTGGACAGAGCTTTAGCAGCCAGCAGGAGTTTGCTGGAGGACATGGAGATGGTCTTCAGGTTGGTGACCACTTGAGTCTGGTCCTCTTTAGACTACAGGAAGAGATGAGAGGAGAGATATTCAGCTATCCACTTTGTCAATCAAGTGTTAAATGACTCAGGATCTTGTGCTAATGAAAATCTAGCACCTTTTAAAATGTGTAACTTGTATCATTAACATACAGGTCCGGTTTCACAGACAGGGTTTAACCTAAGCCAGGATTAGGAAATAGTTCAAAAGGACATTTAAGTACTTTTTATAAATGGGCCTTAGATAAAAACATTACTGGTGTGCACCTTGAGACAAAACAAAGGCACTGTTGTATTTTAAGATCAGTCAGTGCAGGTTTCTTTCAGTTGAAACAGCTCAGACATACATTTTAGTCTAGGACTAGGCTTAAGCCTTGTCTGTGAAACCGGGGGATAATATCACACATGAAATGATTCTATAGCTAGAATGATTTAGGTATAGAATCAACGGCTTGGCAAAACTGATTGGTCTGTCCACACCTGGGATTGTCCAGCCATGTCCACTCCAGCCTGCAGGAAGTGATTGAAGTCTTGTCCGAACTTTCCGGAGGCTTTGGCCAGGTCCTGGGTGGTGCCGCGTGAAGCCTGCACCAGCTCATTGGCTGACTGGTTCAATCCGGCCGCCGCCTCGTTCAGATTCGCCTGAGCCTCCTGGAAACTCTTCCCGCTCACTGGGAACTGAAGATCAAAGCAATTATTTGCAATGGAACAGTAACTTTAATACAGCCAAACAAACATTTATTCAGACACCTTCAACATTTCTCACATTACCACTATAGTTTTGCTATAGTTTAGAAAATGGTAACAAAATATGACAAGAACTCAGAGTTAGATGGAAACCGAAGTGTTCTCTGATTGGCCAGCGTGGGGTAGAAATGTTACGCCCCTTACCATGCCGTTTCTTGGCACGACGAGACAGAAACAATAAAACACACTATAAACGAGGCATTTGTTGCATCCAGTGGGGACATAACTACTGATTATAATGACTCATACCATCTTTTTATGCATTGCGTCGCATCAGGCTGCATAAACATAACGCCATGTCTGCATTAGCGATCGTAGAACGAGAAGCAACAAGCACTACTCTACACTACAAAACTCATGTTTGAATAGTCAGTACTGAATTCTTTAAATATGAAAACTTACTTACAGGCCGTCAGTCAGAAGTGCAGACTGTCCTCGCAACATTGGAATTAACTTTTATAATAAATATCTTTTTGGTTTTGAGACTTGAGCTTTGTTCTTCTTTGGCAGTGTAAACAGAAATTCAGTTTCCATGTGCCTTTATTGTTTGTCAAAACAGAGTTGGTAAATTTACCAGAAAGTAGTAAAAAATAAATACATAAATCCTGAAAAAAGCTGAAATGCCATGCGTGTAGCAGGTTCATATCACAACTGGATTCACTTCCTGCTTACGTCATTTTCCCGCTGACACCAAACTCCTGTTCTGACATGTTTACCACATGTAGCTTAAATTCAGCTTGATAGCTCTTTCTACTTTTAGTTAGGGTTGAGTATGATGAGTAGACTATGATATTAAAATGGTCTAGTTAGAAAGGCCTGTTCACATAAACACCAATAATCTGCGCACACACACACACACAAAAAAAAAAGAAGCAAATCCATCCTCTTAAAGTAGGCGGCACTTATAAAACAACAGAAATGCAGGGGCACATAAAAGCGGTAAAGACTAGAAGGGAGACATGATTCGCTACTGGGCATGCGCACATCAATCTAAGGTTATTTTTATCACACTGTACAACAATAATACTGTTTTTTTTATTATAGTAAGGGCTAAGTTTAAGGTTGGGGTAGGTGTAGACATTAAAAAAAAATCACAATCGAATAGGTAGAACAATTAATTTCATTCTTAGTTTCCGGTCGTAGATGTATCCCTTCTAGCCACAACCCATAAAAGCAGAGCTGTGCGGCTTTCCATTTTTACAGTATTTACAGCCGTTTTGGTTTATGTATTTGCTATTGTGTTTATCAAACATGGCTCCACAATGCAGAAAATGCTTTTCTTACTTAGATTTTTTTGTCTTGTTTTGAGCCAAAATATCTAAAAATTCTTAATCAAGAAGGATTTTCTAGACAAGTAAAAAACAGAAAACAATATTATTTTTCTTATCCCATTGGCAGATTATTTTGCTTGTTTTAAGCAAAAGCGCACTTAATTTTGACTCATAATACACAATTTTTACTCATCTAGACAGTCCTTCTTGATTTAAAGGTCCACTGAAGTGCCTTGAAACACGCAGCGTTATTCTATGTGGTGACGTACTTTTAACTGAAACAAAAACATATCGCCCAGCCCCGCCCAATAATTTTGAATAGCCAATAGCGTTCCATTAATATCTGCTCGGGCAAGAGCCGTTGAGCTCGGTAAAGCCGCATTTGTAGCTTATGACTGCCACAGACTAATAAATTACCCCACAGATTCAATATGAAACTTGCTAAAACGAAATAGTGATCATAATCATGCTGAGTCTGTGTAGTTTAATACATGCCGTCCGCACATATGAGTGCATATGATCTGCTCCGCGTCTCTGTGTAGGGGGCGGGACACTACGGACTCTAGAGAGCATTTGATTGGACAGAACGTTTGATGAGAAACTGAAGTGCACGGTGATATCATCCAAATCCTTGATTCATATTGGAGGAAGTGACGAGACTGTAAGTTTTGAATGCCCATATCTTGTAAATGCGAATTTTGTCTTTGTTTTGCAGCACACTAGCGTATAGATAATCTTAAGACTAATATATTCATACTAAAAGCCAAAAAACTTTAATTTTGATTTCAGGGGGACTTTAAGAATGTTTAGATATTTTGGCTGGAAACTAGACAAAAAAAAATCTAAGTAAGAAAAGCCTTCTTTCCAGTGTAGATTCTTGTTCTGCTTTTTACTTTTGCTTTGCAAGTCTGTTTTTGAGCACTAGCTTGAGTCTCATTGGTTGGCTGGCTAGTACGCCTTTCTATAAAATACTGTCACACTGACAGCATGCAAATGCTTTTTCAGTCTGAAAAGACACATTTGCAGCTATTCATTCAAATGAAAATGTTTGTCTCATTAACCAACATGTGTCTTGATGTGAACAAGCCTTCAGAGCTGGACAGTTTTTGTGTAACCAAGTGTGTTTGACCAGCTGACACGAATTACATTACATAAGGCACTTTGAATGTAAGTCACAGGACCATCCAGATGACAACAATATTGCAAATTGCATTCTGGAAAATGACATTGTAAGTGTCTTTATGCCTGGAGGGTGAACTCACTTTATCAGACAGGAGTTTTTTGCTGGCTTCTCCTACAGTTCTGATGGCATTATCCACATCTCTCTGCCCTGGCAGACAGTTCACAGAGCGGTTCAGAGCCTGAGACACAGCCTTAGCTACCTGCAAACACACACACAGACACACACACTCCAGTCATCATCAGTACATTTAAGACGCTTCCCCAGTTATGCTAATCATAGAGACACAACAGGCAATTTTCTTTTCAAAATAACAGGCACGTCTCCCATCAGCAATTAAAAGGGAGGTTTTGTTACTGAATTTAAACCCACTTTGTTGAGCTGTTCTCATTAAGTATTCAAACTAAGGTTGGGTTTAACCTGGGCCAGTCTCTGCTGACTGTCAGGGTCTCCTGGTTTGGCAATGGCTCTCTTGGTCTCCTCGATCAGGCTGGCAGATTTGTCCATGACATCCCCGGTGCAGTCCAGCATGGCGTTACGGGCGTGAGGGTCTTCGGTGTTGGCGGCCACTCCACGAGCTGCTGAAGCCAGCGAACGCAGAGCCTGAGCCACGTCACGAGCAGCCATACCTGCAAAACACAAGTAAATGATGCAGAAACAGACATTAGCAGAAACTGAGGATGCTAACAATGAGCGGATGACTAAGTTAAGAGTTACAAGAAAGATCTTTAACCACTATGTCACACCACCTGTCTGTGCTTCCCATACGAAAAAGAAGAGTATTCAAGTGTGCTATTAGTATACTTCATTTAAACTAAAATAAGAAAGTCTACTTTTTATGTACTTCTCAGAAATAAACTTAAAATGCCATTTAAGCATACTTGACTTAAACTTAGGATAAAGTCTAAATATATTTGTGCTCTGAGAATCTGTTTTCATTGTTATATGCTAGGGGCGCTATAGTACATCATCTGTACAGAATTTCCAAAGTGAAGAAGAAACCGAAACAACAGATGCTTCCACATGTAATCTAACACAATCATCAGACATAAAACAGCATCAAAACCATAGATATGGAAAACTGTGTAACGCTATGGAATAAAATGTCTTTATCACAGTCCGCGTGTCGTCACATCCTGCTCCGATTAGTAGCCTAAAGGAATTTTCGCCTGCATTTTTGTCAATGAACAGACGCCAGTTTAGTGAAGAAAATTAAACTAATTTAGTTGGACTAAGCAATAAATGGCAATATGCAAAACGGTTTCTTTTTTTACTGACACTCTACTATGTATGTCATCCTTTGTTTTAATGTGTACCTTTATCTGATTGCAATTGATGCAATTGTCAGCGCTGCCTCCTTTGCCTGTCATGAGATTAAATAAATAGCAGCCAGCTGCTCAAATTACTCCCATAGGAATTATCGGAGAGATTCACATTTATTTGTAATTATATTTTGTTTATTCTGGCAATATATTTATTCTGATTTACCTCCCGTTTTTGTATAAAGTATAATACTATTCATTAAATGTACTCAATCACGGAGGATGCGACTCATTTATAAAGATAAATATTGTTGTGAAATAATCATCTATGGGCTGGAAATATTTGTTTATTTGAACAACTTTAATTTGAAATAATTATCGAGAATTGCATCGTAAAGTAAGTGCATGAAAAAATGTGAGCATTATTTTTTAATATACGTTTCCCGCTAAACCTTTAATTTAACCATTCAAAACAGTCTTTAGTCGTAATTAACATTTCAAGCTTTGGCTAACTGACAGGCTCTTTAATGTAAAATGCTGTTATCATAAAGCCATCTTCCTTGGTTTCACAATACTCAATTAATGAATGTAAACTGAGTTTGGTGTTTTTGAAATAAATATCTGTGTTTTTTTTTTTGCTACTGCTTTCGAGTGCGGAAGTGTGATAAAGGCCCATAATGACTGTCAAGCTCTGGGGTGGTGATCAACTCCATCTACCTTTTGATTATCATCAATAGTCTTTTTGTTCAAAATGTTGTTTATTTCTTTATTTTTTATTTATGAAACTCATTCAAGTGTTTATAAAAAAAGAATGCACGAAGCTAGAATTTTTGTTTACAAGCAGATACCATTTTTTCTTTTGATGTTTTGTATGTTCAGATACTCATGTAATAAAACATATACAAATTAATACATAAATAGGGACATAGTAGTTTACTTAAAGTATGATGTAAAGTTCACTTTAAGTGTACTAAAAATGCATAAAAATATTTAATTAAAGAAATTGGGCCAATTTAGTTCCAATGAGTATTGAAATAGTTCACTTAAAAGTACACTACTAGTACACTGATATTTTTATACATATCTTACTACATGAAGTATACTTAAAATTTACTCAAGTATCCTTAATAAAATCAATTTGAAATATACTTCTTTTTGGAAAGGGTTGCTACAGCAGCGACTAATGAAGATGAATAATATGTTTCACAGACAGGGGGCGCTGCATAACATGCCATAACCAGTAGTTAGTGGTATGTGAGGTTGATGGGGTTACCTGTGTAGTTTTCATTGCCTTGGGTGGCTTCACTGAGGAGCTGAGCAATAGCAGAGCTCACGGCTTTAGTGCTGGAGCCCAGATCCTGAGAACACTTCTCCAACTACACACACACACACACGCACAACACAAAACTCTGTTAAAGGAATCATTTTTTTTATTTGAGAAAGCATGCTCAAACAGGATTATAGGTATCAATAACACAAGCTGAAGGAACGCTTTGTAATTTTCATTCGCAACACAAATTTTTAGAATTGAAAATAATACTGTATTCATTAACGTAACACTGGGTGTAATACTATAGTGCACAATATGTATTGCAGATTTCAGTTTCAATAATCAGTTCTCAACCCTTTTGACTGCATGCCATTTTGTCTATCACAGTATTATAAAAACCAGTCTTACGCCTGTTTCACACATACTCCGTCTGCAGTGCGTATGCGTTGAGTATTTTTTTCCGCACCCATGTTAACGGATCAGAGCGTTCACACTGCACGCGGTTGCTGTCCGGCAGTGCGTTCCAGATGCGGTGCGTTTGCAGCAGTGCAGCGATCGTTTAGGCACAGAGTCTATTTTTGCTGTGCTGCATTGCGTTGCATGCGCTGAATTAAAGTGACAGCGCATTGTTCGCTGTAAAAATGAACATGAATTGACACGGAAATGTACCGTAAATGCATATAATTGCAGTCTTCTGTGTTTCACAGTCAACACGTGGCTTTTTGGCTAGGTTTAGAATAGTGCAGTTTTAAATAAACAAGGCAACATAATACATGCACTTGTCCAGGTAGAAAAGTTCTTTAAAATATGTTTTTTTAATAAAGATTTAATGCGAAAGAAAGGCACAGAGAGCCGACTGTTTCTGTCTGTGGTAAGTTTTAATTTAAAATAAATATTTGTTAAAATAAAATATTTGTGAAAGCCCAATTTCAATATGAAAAGGAAGATATAGCCTACCTATGCTGTGTTTAAATGTGTTGCAACTTGCTTGAGCAACTTAATATACAAATGTAGATGTCAAGTGCATTGAATAATAGCCTACGTTGTTTATAATACGTTGATTTTAAACGTGAATATGTCTAGTATTGTTGTATTAGTGTACTGTGATAAAAAAAGAGTATCCCAATGCTGAAAAAGCACGTTTGGATTTGAAATTAAAATAACTGAAAAATGGTGTGTTTGTGGTAAACAGCCGCTGATCAGGAACGGACTGCAAACGCGTTCTGTGTGAAAGCAAAACGAGTCCGTGCTGCTTCTGCACCGCATACGTAAAGCACACGGACTGCATACACACTGAAGACAGAGAATGTGTGAAACAGGCGTTAAGTAGCACAGGTATATTTGTAGCAATAGCCAACAATACACTGTATGGGTCAAAATGACAGATTTTTCTTTTATGCCAAAAATCATTAGGATATTAACTAAAGATTATGTTCCATGAAGATATTTTGTAAATTTCCCCACTGTAAACATATCAAAACTTCATTTTTGATTAGTAATATGCATTGCTAAGAACTTCATTAGGACAATTTGGAAGCGATTTTCTCAATATTAAGATTTTTTGCACCCTCAGCTTCCAGATTTTCAAAAAGTTGTATCTCGACCAAATATTGTCATATCCTAACAAACCATACATCAATGGAAAGCTTATTTAGTCAGCTTTCAGATGTATAAAAATGTATAAGATTGTCCCTTATGACTGGTTTTGTGGTCCAGGGCCACATTTCTACAATATTCTATAATAATATATCTATATGAAGCCCACCAATCTTTTAAATTATCAGTATTTTTTAAGAGTTCTTCTGGATCCACACTCTTTTCAAACAAATTATTTACATGACTTTTCAGTTTTTTATGCTTTTCTGGATTAAGGATAAAAATTTTTAAGAATATGTCAACAATTTCGTTCTGATGTTTGATTGCAAAAATAAAAAAATAAAAAAACTTTTTCCACATTTATTATAGTAGAGAAGGCAAAAACAACGAAATAACAGGAAAGGGAAGTTTAAAACAGATTCATACAGATACAGCACTACTTTTTTGATTTTCAAGGACTTCAATCAGAGATCTTTTATCAAATTATAAAAAAGATGCAAAATATTACTTCTAAAGTATTACAAAGTATACTACAAGTTTACAATAGTAAAACCAAGGTTCATTTTTTAAGGGATATGTATTTTGTTTTGTTTTTATAACTTTAAAGCTTTAATTGTTTAATGTTTTCTACTGTTTCAAAAAAAAAGAAAGAAACCACTCCAAATCCTAAAAACGAATGATTTGCCATACACGCTCCGAAGTCCCGAACTGAATCAAATAAATTGCGAACCTGTATTAAAGTCCCGATCTAAATCGAATGATTCACGCTCAAAAGTTCTGATCTAAAGCTACAGATTTGCGAACCTGCTCCAAAGTTACTAAATCAAATGATTGATGATCCACGCTCTAAAGTATCTGAATAAAGATTCGCAAACCATCATTCTAAATCAGGCCTTCAATTTCAAAAAGTCAAATTTAAATACTTCAAGCACTTTAAGCCTGGGATGCTTTTTAAACAGTACTGAATGAGTCTGCATGCATGCAGGTGTGTTCAGTGTTTGACTGGCAGTGTACAAACAAATGCATCTACTGTTCACAAACACACTGTGTACTGATACACTTACCGTTTCTCCAGGCAAGGGTCTGAGTTTGCCTTCAGCAGCTGAAACTTTGGCCTCCTGCATGTCCCTCTCCAGCCCCCGTACCATTGTGAGAGCGTTATCAATCTCCAGAGGACCACACGCCTCCTGAGCCTGCGTCAGACAGGGAACCATATGAAATTAATTCATCGCAAAAGAGCTACATATGTTCACCAGGCCTCTGTCATGTTTGCTTACTTTGTTCACATGTGTATAACACAACTCTAGCAGTGCTGCTGAAACCACCAGAATGAACCCTATTTACTTTCTAAATAAAAATACATGAATCATCCTCTGGATGAATCATCTGTGGACATAACCGGTTTTGTTATCTTTCATCGAAATGTAATAACTTGCTCTGCCTTTGAAAGCTGATGGCATCAAGCTCTTATATTTTACAACATCTCCCCTCCAACCACCTCTCAAATATAGATCATTCAAAAAGCTCTTCTACATTTTTTGTAGTTGAATATTCTGGTGCATTAGGGAATGTGTCATGCTACAGAAGAAAAATTACATCCTGTTTGTTCAAAATATTAATCAGCAACATTACCAGGACACTGTTAGAGAATCTGTATAAAAAAAACTAAAAAAAAAAAAAAACTAAATGGAACGAACATCCATCAATTACAAAGTAATCAACCCATGCATTTATTATTTAATAATCAATAGACTAATTAGACTGTACGGTGCAATACATATTTTACACAAGTTTAAATCTATTCTGTGAACTGAATAGATAACAGCACAGAAAATACAAAACAATGTATACAATGGATACAATGGATGTCAAACAATAATAAAATATTTGTACTTTAAAAAAAATAAAAAATAAAAAATTATATATATATATATATATATATATATATATATATATATATATATATATATAGTGCTAATAAATAATAGTAAATATGATTGTAAATAAAACCAGTCGTAAGGTATATTTGTAGCAATTGCCAACAATACATTGTATGGGTCAAAATGATATTTTGTAAATTTCCTACTGTAAATATATCAAAACTTAATTTTTGATAAGTAATATGCATTGCTAAGAACTTCTTTTGGACAACTTTAAAGGCCATTTTCTCAATTTTTAGATTTTTTTTTGCACTTTCAGATTCCAGATTTTTAAATAGTTGTATCTTGGCCGAATATTGTCCTATCCTAACTAACCATGCATCAATGGAAAGCTTATTTATATATTCCAGTTTCACAAAATGGACCCTTATGACTGGTTTTGTGGTCCATGGTCACATATAGTACCTTCTGGGCGGCTGTGCGCAGCTCAGCAAGAGCGCTGGCGAGGTTTTTGGCGCACTGACTGAGCTGCATGGCAGACGCCTGGTCACCGATGGTGGGAACTGTAGCTTTGGCTGCGGTCACCATTTTCGCTCCAGGCTGATGAAGAGAACAGACATCATGAGCTTAATGATGCAGATTTGCTCTTTATAACAGGAAGTGAGGGTCAGAAGAGGGAAAGAACCTGCAGGAAGTTCTGACTGGCTCCAATCAGGGCGAGCTGGGCGCTGGGGCTGTCGGGCTGAGCCTGACTACCTCTCACACCCTGAACCAGCTGAGGGATCTGATCCGCCACCGCCTGGAAACCAAACCAACATGGTGTTTATGTTGTGCTTTTACTTCAGGTAAGGGGTTATGCCATCATCTAGGCACTTTGAGCCACAGAATTATGCTTTATGTTTCACATCCGTTTACATCTGTTATTTACAAACACAGCGCTTATGTGAACTAGTTTTAACCTTACAGAAACAGGAAGTGGGTGTTGCCATGGCACTTACCTTGCAGCTCTGTACGAGTTGTTGCTGGGCCGCAGGGTTCTTGTTAGAGGAGGCGGCGTGCTGCGCTGCAGCAATAGTCTGAGTGGCTGCAGCTGCGGCCTGTTTTGCTGCATTCTGACAAACAGAAATGACACAAATATATTTATTAAAAAAAACACATATAAAGCTGACACAGATGTAGACCCAGATTCATCTACCTGAATTCTGACATCTCAAAACTGCCTGTCAAACTCACAATTATTTCAAATCAGCAATAAAATCTGATAGCAACTGACCCATTGTGTTTTTTTAATCCTCTTTTATTTAGAAAGCAAGACTTATTCTGCCATATTGCATTTTGGTACAGTTGAGGTCGAAAGTTTACATACACCTTGCAGAATCTGTAAAATGTTAATTATTTTACCAAAATAAGAGGGATCATACAGAATTCATGCTATTTTTGATTTAATACTGACCTGAATAGAGAAAATAATAGTTGGATTTATAAAAAATGACCCTGTTCAAAAGTTTATATCCCTTTGATTCTTAATACCGTGTTGTTCCCTGAATGATCCACAGCTGTGTTTTTTGTTTGGTTTAGTGATAGTTGTTCATGAGCCTCTTGTTTGTCCTGAACAGTTAAACTGCTGTTCTTTAGAAAAATTCTTCAGGTCCCACAAATTCTTTGTTTTTCAGCATTTTTGTGTATTTGAACCCTTTCCAATAATGACTGTATGATTTTGAGATTCATCTTTTCACACTGAGGACAACTGAGGGACTATTGTTATTATCTATTACAGAAGGTTCAAATGCTCACTGATGCTCCAGAATGGAAAAAAAAAAACATGCATTAAGACCCGGGGGATGAAAACATTTGGAATTTGAAGATCAGGGTAAATTTAACCTTTTTTGTCAACAGTAGCACAGAAGGGCAGTGCTAAATGAAAAAAAAAAAAAAAAGAAGAAGATATTTAGGCAAGATAAGAAAAATTTACATGTTCATTCTGTTCAGAAGTTTTCACCCCCAGCTCTTAATGCATTGTGTTTCCTTCTGGAGCATTGAACCTTCTGTAATAGTTGCATATGAGTCCCTCAGTTGTCCTCAGTGTGAAAAGATGGATCTCAAAATCATACAGTCATTGTTGGAAAGAATTCAAATACACAGAAATGCTGAAAAACCAAAAATTTGTGGGACCTGAAGGATTTTTCTGAAGAACAGCAGGCAGTTTAACTGTTCAGGACAAACAAGAGACTCACAAACAACTATCACTAAACAAAAAACACAGCAGTGGATCATTCAGGTAACAACACAGTATTACGAATGAAGGGTACGTATACTTTTAAACAGGGTCATTTTTTATATTCAACTATATTTTCTCTTGTGGCCTATATGTAAACATCTTTTATGTGAAATATCTCATTCAGGTTAGGACTAAAGAAAAATTAAAATGCATTTTATTTGGAAAAATAATGATTATTTTGCAGATCCTGCGAGGTGTATGTAAACTAATGACCTCAACTTAATATGTGACCCTGGACCACAAAACCAGTCATAAGGTAAAATTTGACAAAACTGAGATATATACATCATATGAAAGCTCAATAAATAAGCTTTCTATTGATATATGGTTTGTTAGGATAGGACAATATTTGGTCGAGATACATCTATTTGAAAATCTGGAATCTGAGGGTGCAAAAAAATCAAAATACTGAGAAAATCACCTTTAAAGTTGTCCAAATTAAGTTCTTAACAATGCATATTACTAATCAAAAATTACATTTTGATAGGTTTACAGTAGGAATTTTACAAAAAATCTTCATGGAACATGATCTTTACTTAATATCCTAATGATTTTTGACATTAAAGAAAAATCAATAATTTTGACCCATACAATGTATTTTTGGCTATTGCTACAAATATACCCCAGCGACTTAAGACTGGTTTTGTGGTCCAGGGTCACATATATCTCCGTCAAAAGTTTGCAATAATGCAATTTTTAATTTTTTAATTTTTTCTTTTTGACTTACCAAGTCTACATTTATTTATCAAAGTAACATTTTACTATTTGAATATTTGTAACATTTTACAAGCATCATGAAGGCTGGAGTAATGGCTGCTAAAAATAGATCACAGTAATAAATTAATTTTTTAAAAATATATTCAAACAGTATCAATTCAAAACTAAAATTGTAATAATATTTAACCATTTTACTGCCTTTTTAATCAAACAAATGCATGCTTGGTGAGCACAAGTTACTGACAAATGGTTCTAGCTGATTTTAGGGTCATCTGCCTGTTTACTAGATGTTGCTCTCTAGTTTTGATTAACTGTTAGGACATGTTCGTGTGTTACTAGACATTATAAAGTTTTCTTTTTGGTAGTTGCTAGGCATTGTCAAAACTAGGCTGCTCTAGCTGGCAGCTAGGGCTATGTGGGTCTTCTGGCATGTTACTAGAGCATTTTGTCTGGCTGCTAGAGCATTTTGCAGTCAACTAGTTAGAGACAGGCGGACAGATATCAGCCATAGTTCTTCAGAGTGGCACACTCTGTTCTTTTCCTGCAGATAATAAGCAAGCTGAAACAATATAAAACAGAGAAACAGGTCTGTGGAGTTTGTGAAACCTGGAGTCGAATAGTTCTTTGTCACAAGTTCCAACAAGTTACTTGTGAAGCTGCACCACTGAGCTATACATACTGCAGTCTTTAAAAAATGCGATCAATCTTTTTCACTGTAGCCTTTGGCAAGATTTAACTCCATGAGCTTTAAAACATCATATAACTTCATGAAGAAAAGAGATGTTATAGTTGGCAGCACTTGTAGAATCAATCTCAGTGCACACAATTATTTCCAAAAGAGAAAAAACGTTTTTAAGTTCCTGAAGGTATGTCCTCGTGCGCTTCAGTCCTCACCTCCAGTTTGTTGACCAGTCTCTTTTTAATGGCATTCTGCGCCGCAGCATTGGTGGCCATACGCAGACCCTCCGCGGCTTCACGTAGTTTCTGCTGTTGCTCCTCGCTGTCCGGGTTAGCCGCTGCACCCTGCCGGCACACACACAACAGCATTCAGCTCAGAATGCACGCCTATTTCGTCTAAAAGCACGCTGAAAACTGAGGTGTCTTCTGTCTCACCTTTGCAGCTTCCACCATCTTGGCCGTGGCATCAGCCAGGAGTTTGGCTGCAGACAGGAGTTTGCGGGAGTTCTCCAGGTCAGTCTCACCCTCAGCGTCAGCCTTGATCGCATTGACTAAATCTGAGGTGGCCTGAGCGAGGATCCGTGCCTGTCGCACCATCTCCCCTGAACACAGAGAGGAACACATCTGTGCATGCATTTGATTTACATGTAGGTTTTGACATGAATAGGCACTTACTTTTTAGAAATCAGGGCTCTACAGTGCAACCATTTCAGCATTTGCAACTAAAAACTACTGCGAGAAACTATAAAAAAACATATTTAGGAGCAGCAGTGCAATTGAACCGATCAGCATATTTGTGTTTGCGCTGAGGGGAGCTTTAAAGGTTTCTATGTGCTTTTGCAATGTTGAGTAATGTATCACAGACATATCTCACGAATCCTTTCATAAAAAAAGTGTAGAGAGAGTGTAAATAAGAGATCGATTGTGCAGTGTTTATAATAGAGCTTTGTGAGATTGTGATGAACTAAGATGAGTGACAGCTTTTAATGATTTTAAGGAAGTTTGTAAATGATATATTGACTTAATGCAACAGTTAAACACTGTTGCCTGATTTTGCTCTATTTCGTCGTCAAAAAAGGTCTGAAACAAGTCACAACAGAGACGCTGCGCATCTCCATTTAAACACAAATGTGTTTCCTTTATGAATGAACGTGTGTTTTTAAACAAATCTAGTGAGTCAATGATTCAATTTCCCATTCATAAAGACACCTTTGCTTTATTCCTGAATGAATCAGCCATCCATACAAATTAAATGAATGAATGATTCAGTAATTAAATCTGGTAGATTTAGTTTAATTTTAAAGCATCTTTTCAGCTATTTAAATCATGTAATATTTCTGTATTCAAAATGTTATATTTAAAATGTTAATCTCAACATGAATTTATGAATTTGATTGCACTCATGCCACCTCTGAGCATATGAAACATGAAAATACACCTACAAGCCACTTCTGTGTTCTTCTGTGCCACCTCTGTAGTGTTAATACTCTGTATTGTGTTAACAGGGATTTCATTTGATTGGTACCTTTTTCTTATTCTGTTGTTTTAATTAGAAATTTTAAAACAAGTGACATAAAAGATGACATACTTTTAATAAAGTTGCCAAAAATGCCATTACAAAAGTGCAAAATTCCCCTGTAAATCACTTAAAGGAGTCAAATATCCCCTTGAAATGGGAGGACAAATCTTTGATCATATTTTTTGATTGTTGATTAGAACGTGCTCCTGAAATTTGAACTGTGCTCCTAAATTTGTTATGCTTTTTTTAAAAGAAAAGTAAGCGTAGAGCCCCGTAAATGCCCAAAATATTTGTACAGTACAGAATAAGTAAGAGTTGTACACAAGCAGAAGTGAAATACAAAAAAAATAAAAAATAGAGCAAGAAAGCAAACTAAAGGGGTGAACAGAGAGGGTGAAAGTTCTCCAAAAGGAACGTTTGAACACACAGTTGAGGATAAAAAGAAAACAGCTTAAACGTGTTTCTAGTACCTGCGTCTCCCATGGAGCTGAAGATGTTATCCGTCACATCCAGGATGCGGTCAGTGGCTTCTCCGTGCCTTCCAATTGGCTGTCCTCCGCTGGCGTACTGTCTGATATGCTGCAGCAGCTCATTAAGAGCCTGAGTGACACCTGTGGCAGCCACGCCCACCTGCTTGAGCAGCTGCTCGTCATTGGTCGCTCCTTGTGACGCCTCCACACAGCCCTCCACAGACTTAGCCACCAGCTTCCCAGCCTCGATGAGCTGCTCCTGACATACAGGTGAGCTCATGGTAGGGGCCACCACCTGAAACACACATAAAACACACACATGAGCATCAGCTGAGATCAGCGAGTCTGTCTGTGAATGATTGGGGTGTGAACGCTCACTCGTGTGCAGGCAACCAGCTGTGATGTGGAAAGGGCGCACTGGGTGGCAGCAGCAATCACTCGGTTTTGTTGAGCTGAATCCTCTGTTTTCTGAGCCACATTCTTGGCCTTTAACACCAGAGCCGCTGCTGCATTAGCCACTGCCTTGGCCAGCTGCATCAACATGTCCTGAATACACACACAAACACACAAAATAAACGTTATTTCACTTAATTAGATGGACATGGTTCCATAAATCATGGAAATTGTTTCATTTTTCTAATTTAGTAACACTTTATAATAACTGCACACTATGAACCATTAGTTAAGCATTAGTAAATAGTCAATTCATCCTTTATAATAGACAGTACTAAGCAGTTTGTAAATGCAGCTATTTGTATACTTTACTAATGATCAATTTATCATTTCTAAATTAAACATTACATTATTTACAAACCAGTTATTTGGTTGTCATCAGTGGTTCATAAGATCATTTAAAAAGCGTAAATAAATGATTAATCTACTATTTAAATGTACATTATACATGTAATCTAGAAATATAGTAATAGTTTGTTAATAAATGCTATATATTAACACGTATTCACAATGTGATTTATGATTAATTCAGGTAGTTATAAAACATTTAGTAGTTGTCAACTGTTTTTGGCAGCTCACATAAAGTGAAGACTATTTATACTTCGTAAAGCAGCAAAAATGAATATACGTAATATACGTAACAAAATAAGCAACAAAACTAAAAAAAAAAAAAAAAAAAAGAAAAAGAAAAAAATAAGCAAAATATTTTGGTGTCAAAGTGTCAAGTGTGACAAATTTAAAATAAATTCTACATTTCAAGCTGAAGACTCACAATTTATTTATGCTATATTTGTGGTTTTAACTGTGATTATCATGATCTAAATGCATGCTACTATGGAAAACCAATGGTTAATTAAAAAATCTGAATAATTAAATTTCACCATATAAAAATGAGCACTGCAAAAAATGCTTTTATTACTTAGATTTTTGGTCTTGTTTCCAGCCAAAATATCTAAAAAATCTTAAATCAAGAAGGATTTTCTAGTAAAAATTAGTACCTTTTTTTTTTTTACTAGAAATTAGTCAAAATTAGTTTTTGCTTATAACAAGCAAAATATTCTGCCAATGGGGTAAGCAAAAGAATCTTATTCTAAACAGAAAACAAGATGATTTTTCTTAGCCCATTGGCAGATTATTTTGCTTGTTTCAAGCAAAAACTTATTTTTGACTATATTTTTTACTCATCTAGAAAATCCTTCTTGATTTTAGATATATTGGCATTTTTTGCAGTGAGGTTGCTACAATTACAACTGAAATGACTGATTTTATTAATGAACATAAATCTACATCTGCATCCTAACTCAAGCTACTATCAAACGTTTATTTCTAAGAGACCATTTTTTTAAAGTATTATTATTATTAGGCAACACAAATCTGTTTCTTGGTTTGAAATATTACAAAATTACTCATTAGAACATTTTTAATAGAACAAATTATTTGTTTCTTATCATTTCTAATTTATTTTGTTAAGGAAAAATGACTGGAAAAGTGTAAAAGTGTTTGTCATATTCTCACCATTAAGAATGGTTTGAAAAAACAATTAACTGTCCGGTTTTAACGGTTTAAGCGGTTTTAAACTTCAAATAAAAATGTGACATATATCGTGAGAATTATCGATATCGACTCTTATGAACAAAAATATATTGTGATAATCATTTGTCCATATCGCCCAGCCCTAAAGCATACACTAATATCCTAAACAGCCATTTAAACAATAGTAATTTAATTTAGCTACTTATATGAATATGCATTTTTTAATGATTTCCAAATAGTTCTAATGTCACAGGAAATTTACACTCTAATTTTGTAATGCTGGAACATGGAAGAAAATCGCATACACTTTACAAATTTAAGTCGACAGTTTTTTTTTCACACAATGCAGGTCGGCATTACACATTTGGTTTTCTATGATCTAATCAATTCCAACGGACAAAACCATTTTTCTTCTTATCCGAGAAGCTATTTTACTTCACTTTCACTTATGCAATGACAGGGATGAAAACTTGGCTGCAATTTCTATTTTACGCTGACTTAACATTTTTATACATTTTAAAATACAAGGGATTTCTGACTAGACACATCATTTAATCAGTGTATTCTGAAGGACGACTGTTGATTTTAAACAAGTACCCAGAAGAGTTAGTAGTGTAATACGGCAATGACAGATATAGATCTAACCCACACTATGTTAACATGCTCTAGATCATTTACATGCAGGATATGCATGGGTCATTCTCAAATACTGTTACAGACTTGTAAAGAGGCATGATTTATCATCTAATTTTAGGTTAATTGAGGCAAATCCTACAGTATAATGCATTGATTTTAGTCTGATCTGGGGTGCGTTTCCCAAAAGCATTGACCATAGTTGCTTTTAGGGAACAACTCCAGCTCATCTGTCAAGTTGCTTGTAAATGCTTTTATTTTACTGTATACCATGTCAGCAAACTTTGAGAATGACCCAGCTCTGACCACTACACAGAGCTGTCAGATATAGCGCTAGAGTCACTATAAATGCTTCAAAGAACAAGAAACAAAAAAACAAGTAGTGTTTTACACAAACAGAGGGCAGGGCGGCGCTACAAATGTCCAGCTCAGTATGATTTCTGTTAAACTTCACGTTACCAAATGTGTTAAACTTCTCTGATAAGCTTTCTGTGTCCTAATAAGGACATTCAAACATGCGCACAACTGTAGCATAAAACTTCCCCAGTTCGGCTGTGTGAACAGTGATAAGACATACTCCACCAAACATAGGGTTTGTTTCAAATATTGTCACATAAGAGCTGACTGAAGACTTCAGGATGTTCATAACTATTTCTACTGTTACAGCTTTGAGATCTATGATGAGAAACATCACGAAAACTAAATAATGTTAGTTTGCGTTGAACATAATAAACGTAGGGTAATGTCATTCTAAAGATTGACAAATCAGCTTAAAAGTGTCTCTTTTTCTAGGAATACACACCCAGAAAAACTGATGACTCAAAATGCGGAGGAGAAGTGCTTTCTAGAACAAGAACATAATTTACCTGACTAAATATGCATCCCATCAGTGTGACTTAAACCTGGTTTTGTTTTAGTGTTGCACAAACGTTCGAGGCGCTCACCACTGTGCTCCGGTGCTGCAGAGCAGATCATTTGCACAATCAGGTTTCCCTTGATATCACTTCACACAACATCTATCTGACCTATTTTACATTCTACACAGGATATTCTGTTTTAAAGTGCTGAAGAGGAGATTAAACATCTGAAATGGTTAAACAGCCTTGACATTATAACAGCACTGACAAGCAGAAAAGGAGAAACACATCCAGTGCCCTCCACTAATACTGGCAGCATTGGTAAATATGAGTAAAGGTGGCTGTGAAAATAAATCTGCATTGGTTAGCCTTTAGATCTTTTATTCAAAAGATTCACAAAAATCCAACTTTTCATTGAAGTAAAACAATGGAAACTGGGGGGAAATTTCATTATGAAATAATGTTTTCCTCTAGTTCAGGTTGGCCACAATTATTGGCACCCAGTTATTTCAACGTCCTTTTCCCAAAATAACAGCTCTGTGTTTTCTCTAACAATGTCTAATGAGTTTGGAGAACACCTGATCAGAAATCAGAGACCATTCCTTCATACAAAATCTCTCCAGATCCTTCAGATTCATAGCTCCATGCTAGTGCTTCTTCTCTGTAGTTTCTAAAGGGTTCATGGCAGAAGCTTCATTTTGTGTTCAGTGACACAATGTTGATTTTGATGTCTGTTTTGGATCATTGTCCTGCTGGAAGATCCAACCACAGTCTATATAAGATTTCTAACACAGGCAGTCAGGTTTAGATTTTTTATTTATTGGTACTATAGGTGTGCAGCTCCGATTCTCGGTTCAAATTAAATGAACTGAGCTGCTAAATATTAAAATACTCTATCTTGAGCTGGAAGTGTGCAAATCAACACAAATAAACTAATATATTACATTTTAAAATGCTTCTAATCAAATTACAGTACCTTTTTTATGGATTACATCATTACTTATTTTTTTTACACAGTGGAAGTAAATTATTTATTATTTATTGATCTATTAATATGTAAAAAATGTAACACATTTGTTTGTTTAGAGTTCTTTGATGTCGGTTAACTTTCTAATCTAATGTTTAATGCCTTTTATGATATTGATATACACTGTGAAAAAAGCTTTTCGTACTTAGATTTTTGTCTTGTTTCCAGATAATATTTAAAATTCCTTAATCAAGAAGGATTTTCTAGACAAGTAAAAAATATTGGCTTGTTTTCCGAAAAGAATCAAGTCAAAATTAAGTGTGTTTTTGCTTGAAATTAGCAAAATAATCTGCCAGTGGAGTAAGAAAAATAATCGTGTTAAGATTATACGATTATTTTACCTACCTCATTAACAGATTATTTTTCTTGTTCTAAGCAAAAACTTTTTTTTTTCTTCTAAAAACAAGAAACAAACTTTTGCTTGTCTAGAAAATCTTGATTTAAGAATTTTTAGATATTTTGGCTGGAAACAAGACAAAAAAATCAAAGTAAGAACTGCATTTTTTGCAGTGAGGTTGCTACAAGTACAATCAAAACAGTTATTACGGATATTTTATTAATGAAAATGTGTAACATTTATTTTATATTAATATGGTATGTTTATTTGAGTTTTTTTATTTAAACAAATAAATACAAAATATCTATTTATAAGATATAATAAAATTAAAAAAGTACTTAAAAATGTAAATAAATACATTGTTTATTTAAAATTCATTTAAAGAAATCTAAAAGTAATCTAAAAATCTAAAAATTAGTAATCTAGAATATGTTACCAACTACAGTTTTCATTATGTAATCTGTAATCAGTAACAGACCACAATTTGTAAGTAATCAACTCAGCTCTGAAAAAAAAAATTTTCAATAAAGTATCACAATGTCAGTTTTTTCCAATATTGTGCAGTCCTAATGATTACTAAAGCAAATACTGTTTTACAGTGATAGCAGGAACTGGTTATTTTTAGAAAAATGTGTCTTCGCAAACTAAACGCTTTTAGATTTTAAAAAGGGATGAGCTCTTTGATTTGTTTAATCAATCCAGGAAAGCCACCAATGCATTACTGAGAGTTACAGGCCTGTTTACACAAAAGTTAGAATTTTGAGAAGTATGACATAATTAAATGATAATCTATCATGCAGAGAAACAGTGCGGATAATGAAATGACTGATTTTTAATGTATATGGACGAAAATATACTGTAAAGACCCGACACCACACCATGATCTTATAGACTACAATTATGAGAGACGGCACAAATGACAGCCTCAGGGTGACTATCAATTTCCATTACGATCCAGAAGTGTGATCATTCAATCACTGATTTTACAATGATCACCGTTTAATTAGTATGATTGGCTGGTGAATATTAATGGCTCTTTCTATGTGTTGTTACCAGAATTTGACTATAGGGTGTCCCTCTGGAGTGTGTGAACGCTGCTGTACCTACAGACTGATGAGAACACAGGTTAATGCGTTATAGTGTGTGAAGCAGCAGACTGAGTGTGTGTTTGTGTGTGTGTGAGGGTCGCACCTGGAAGTGCTGATCCGCATCAGACTCTCCGATCTGCTGCAGGAGCTCACCGCTGGCCTGACCCACATTACCCGCCGCTTGCAGGAGGTTCTGTCGTGGCTGGAGACACACAGCAAAATTAACACATTATAACAACAAATTGCAAGTCAATATCATAGCAGTATTTGCTCATAACATCTAGCTTCCTGAGCAGCAAATCAGCATATTAGAATGATTTCTGAACACAGAAATAAATTACATTTTAACAGACATTCACATAAAAAATTTTTTTAAATTCTAATCTTATTTCAAAATTTTCTGTGTATTTTTAATCAAATAAATGCAGGAAAGAAGCATCTTAGAATGATTTCTGAAGGATCATGTGACACTGAAGACTGGAGTAATGATGCTGAAAATTCAGCTTTGATCACAGAAATAAATTACACTTAAATATTACTGTTTACCTTATTTCAGATAAAATAAATGCAGGCTTAGTGAGCCTAAGAGACGTCTTTTTAAACATTAAAAAAATCTCTTATTGACCCCGAATTTTTGTATTTTATTGTATGTTTAGGATTTAAGCTTTGATTTCTTCCAACAAACCTATAAGAGAACAGAATCATTACCATTAACACTGCAAAAAAATGCTTTTCTTACTTAGATTTTTTGTTTTGTTTCCAGCCAAAGTATCTAAATATTCTTAAACCAAGTGAAAATTATTGTCTTGTTTTCAGAAAAAACAAGTCGAAATTAAGTGTGTTTTTGCTTAAACAAGCAAAATAATCTGCCAAAGGGGTAAGAAAAATAATCTTGTTTTCTGTTTAATATAAGATTTGTTTTTCTTACCCCACTGGCAGATTATTTTGCTTGTTCTAAACAAAACTCACTTAATTTAGACTTGTTTTTTCTGAAAACAAGAATTTTTTTTTTTACTCGTCTAGAAAATCCTTCTTGATTTAAGAATTTATAGATATTTTGGCTGGAAACAAGACAAAAAAATCTAAGGAAAGCATTTTTTTTGCAGTGAAACCATTAAAGGGTTACTCCATCCCAAAATAAAAATATGTCACATTGATTATTTTACAAATCTCCTTGCTACGTTTCTGGACGTTGATCGTGTTAATTACATTGCTGTCTATAAAGGGTCAGAGAGCTGTCAGAATGCAGCAAAAATATCTTTAAATAAATCTTTATCCTTAAACATTTGTGTTTCGAAGACAAATGGAACAACATGGGGGTAAGTAATTAATGACAATTTTCATTTTGTGGTGGAGTAACCCTTTAAAGGTTCCCAGTCTTACTACTAACACACCACTGAATGCAGTGGCAGAGCCCGCCCTGCTGAAAAAAAACAGCATATGCTCGTTAGGTAGGTTTTGGTGCTGGGATGCTGGTTTTAGCTGGTTTATGCTGGTCCTTGACCAGCAACATGACCAGCATAAACCAGCAAAGGACCAACATTTACCAGCTAAAACCAGCATAAACCAGCACCAAAACCTACCTAACCAGCATATGCTGTTTTTTTCAGCAGGGAGGGGGTGTCCATGGCCCCAACTGACCTAAGCTTGGCCACCCCACTTAAAACAGCCTTTTTTTTTCTTAACAAGAAGTAAATTTATTAAGACCCGGAACCGCCATATCTATTTACGACCACATCAAACGGGAGACTTTTGAGACGCATACTTCAGCACCAGACGCGAGTCAAACGTGCGCGGAAAAGGTACAGGAGCCAAACGATCTTCAGTAGAACAACAGTGAACTGCGGTCTGATCAGATATTTTTAGGCTATATGTCAGTAAAACAAACTTTTCTGTCCTGTCAGCAATCTATCTGTGCTCATGGCGCACACTCTTCAACTTTACACGAATATGAGGCCACGCATATTGCTTCATCATAAATAAAGCACACAAGAAACTACAAGCATAGTTCTGTGTTCAGTTAAGTCATGAAATTACCAAAAAGGCGATTAAAACTGCAAACTGTGCATACACATACTGTATATGCAGCACATTAAAGTACATTTTTCAAATGCATGTACTAAAATATATTCTGCAATTCGAGATCACAATACAAGGAGCAAGCTGATAGACTATGTTTTTTTTTTTATTATTTGTAAGTAAATGTGAGCACAGTGTGTTTATTTTAGAAAATGCTAATTTGTGCTAACTGGCATTCATGTGCTGTTGACTTCCAGCCTTTTCACATTCTTATCACTGTTTTTCAATGTCTCATCCGTGAGTATGCAATGTTGGAGAACAAGCTTACGGGGGTTTTGAGAACCATAACCAAGCTGACTGCGAAATAGTGAGCCCCTACAAAAATAGTCAAATTCACTCAGTATTACTTGCTCTTGATTACAATTGATTACAATAAGTGAAAATTAATTGTATTCAGTTTTGTTTTAGTCACTGAAACAGTCCACACTGCAAAAAAATGCTTTTCTTACTTAGATTTTTTGTCTTGTTTCCAGCCAAAATATCTAAAAATTCTTGAATCAGGAAGGATTTTCTAGACAAGTAAAAATTTGTGTCTTGTTTTCAGTAAAAACAAGTCAAAATTAGGTGAGTTTTTGCTTAAAACAAGCAAAATAATCTGCCAATGGGGTAAGAAAAAAAAAAATCTTATTTCAAGCAGAGAACTAGATTATTTTTCTTACCCCATTGGCAGATTATTTTGTTTGTTCTAAGCAAAAACTCACCTAATTTTGACTTGTTTTTACTGAAAACAAGACACAAATTTTTACTTGTCTAGAAAATGATGATTGATTGATGATTGGTGTGTCTGTAAACGTGGTGTAACTGAGAACGCAATGATTGGCTTAGATTGAGTAATTTCCATTGTTTGCCAATCAGAGGCAGAGTAGTGCGGGTGTTCACACACAAGCACACGCTCGGTCAGTCGCACACACCAACATCCAGGAGTCACGATGGCAAGTCCAACAAGTTTAAAGGTAGCTTTCGCAAACTGGAAGTATAAGCAGGGTGCGATTTGCCGGGGGTATGGGGGGGGGATTTCCCCCCTCTGGTCTATGCATCCCTGCCTCTGCTTAATTATTTGATCTAAATCCAATTATTCGCGATATGCGCTTTAAAGTTGTCTGAATCAAATGATTCGCCATGCGCACTTTGAAGTCGAACGTTCTGAATCAAATGATTCGCGATCCGATTGGAGCTCTTCGAAACACTGAATCTTTTTGCGCCGCAGTGGTTTACTGATTCGGAGTTTCCAAAAAGCTCTATTGATACTTAACAGATTACACTAGTTTGGTCAACCTCTGCCTATGGAGAACGAAAAAAGTTTTCAAGAGTCTCTCTGCGTCGGTCTGTGCAATAAATATGTAAAGTTCAAAACCATCTATTGTGCTTTATTGTTCCACTATAGTAATGATAATATTTAGAATAATATGTTGAATTTGACAGTTGTCTCTGACGTTGTCCCACAATAACATTAAACTAGCGTAGATTAGTGTACAATGTTTTATATTTATTTTAGTTATGTTAAATTTTTAAAGTAGTAAAATAGTTTGCCTGGTAATTAGTTACTTTTATAATGATGTAACTCAGTTACTAACTCAGTTACTATTTGTGGGAAGTAACTAGTAACTATAACTGATTACTTTTTTAAAGGTGCCCAACACTGCTGGTTGCTGGCCCATCCCTGGCCACCCCTATGAAAACATCCTGGCTCCGCCACTGACTGAATGCACCACATCAAATGTTCGCCACGTTCTTAATGCCATGTTTTCACTGCAAATTCTCAGGTAATACCTCAGTACTGGAAGGCTGAGCAGTCTTAAGCATATCAGACACAGCACACGCCAGGTTCTTTGCAGCACCCAGAAGCTGTTGGCCATTTCCTCCCTCGTCCTCCATCAGCGCCGCCAGCAGTTTGACACCCTTAGACATCTCGGTCAGGTTGGAGGAGATGGTGGTGACAGCACAGCCCACAGCGGTGTAATCCGTCTCTGCTGGGTCACCTGACAAGACACGTTCAGGGAGAAACTTTTACCATGCAAGTATATCCGGCATCCCACTAGAAGATGTTTTAGAGTCAGCCCCCACAGCCACAACTTTACACCCTGCTTAGTCCCTACAGAGTCCAAGAACATCTGGCAATTTTAAAACTAAAATCAGGCAGTCGGTGAGGTGAGCTAAAAATGTTTGTCTCATTGAAGCTGCACATGTGTTGCACAGCAAGAACACAATCACACGCAACAAAAGCGAGTTGTCAGCTACCGAAGAAACAGGCAGAATGTAAGTTGCTGGCTGAAACATGTTGTGAAAGTGTCACCTGCAGTCAGATTGACCATGGAGGCAGTTCCTGCAGTGATGGCGTCCACCTGAGAGTGAATCTCATGCTTGGATTCATCCATTTTGTTCTTCCTCCATGCTTGAGATGCCTAGAGAGAGAGAGAGAGGATGTTTAATACAAATACTGAACACATATGTGACCCTGGAGCACAAAACCAGTCTTAAGTAGCACAGGTTTATTTGTAGCAATAGCCAAAAATACACTGTATGGGTCAAAATTATTGATTTTTCTCTTATACCAAAAATCTTTAGGATATTAATTAAAGACCTTGTTCCATGAAGATATTTTGTAGATTTCCTACCGTAAATATATCAAAACTTAATTTTTGATTAGTAATATGCATTGCTAAGAACTTCATTTGGACTACTTTATAGATGATTTTCTCAATGTTTAGATTTTTTGCACCCTCAGATTCCAGATTTTCAAAAAGTTGTATCTTGGCCGAATATTGTCCTGTCCTAACAAATACATACAATTAAAGACACTCAACAAATGCTCATTTAAAAAAATGACCAATATTGTGGTTCAGGGTCACAGGTAGTGTACATTTCTGACTTTACAGCAAGTTACAGCAACATCAAAGATGTTTTTTTTCCACACATTATGTACAGTTTTATCTTCTGGATTGGCTGAATTTTGTCTACATTTGATCTTTTCGTCAAAGTCCCAGACCCTCAAGCTGTAATGACAATATCACTGGCACAGAGCTATTTCAATAACTCTTTAATTCCATAAATATATACAAAATGATATAATATATGTCTTTTTGGAATGTTACAGGGAAACCAAAGGCATTTTGGAAAAAAAAAGATAAACATTTAGGATTAGGAACCTTTTTTCACCATTTCTGTTTTTCACCCAGGTCAAAAGTGACACTGTGGTCAAAAATAATGCACATTTTAAAAGTGACAGAGACATTCACTGCAAAAAAATGATTTTCTTACTTAGATTTTTTTGTCTTGTTCCAGCCAAAATATCAAACAATTCTTAAAACCAAGGAGGATTTTATAGACAAGTAAAACAAAACAAACAGAAAAAACAAGTCAAAATTAAGTGAGTTTTAGAAGTTTTGCTTAGAACAAGCTAAATAATCTGCCAATGAGGTAAGCAAAAAAAAAAAATCTATTTCAAACAGAAAACAAGATCATTTTTCTTACCCCATTGGCAGATTATTTTTGCTTGTTTCAAGCAAAAACACACTTAATTTTGACTTGTTTTTTTTTTTTTTCTAAAAACAAGAAAATGTTTGTAATTTTCCTAGAAAATTCTTCTTGATTTAAGAATTTTAAGATATTTCGGCGGGAAAAAAGACAAAAAAAAATCTAAGAAAAGCATTTTTGCAGCGTTTAAAATAGATATTTATATGAATAATGCATCTTACCGCATCCGTTCCCAGTGGAGGCAGGGCATCAAACTCATCGAGAGAGGCCTGAACTGCCTGTACCGCCTGCATACTGGAGTTAATGGTGCCAGTCAAAGCCTGCTGAGCTGATGTCTGTAAGAGAGAACACAAACAAACATTGCTGAAAGGTAGAGTGAATACAATTACATTCACCAACAGACACGGTTCATATTCATTTCAAGAGCATGCTTCAGAACACATTCAACCCTATATGTGACTCTGGACCACTAAACCAGTCATAAAGGTCTTTAACGCTTTCCACTGATGTATGGTTTGTTAGGATAGGACAATATTTGGTCAAGATACAACTATTTGAAAATCTGTAATCTGAGATGCAAAAAAATCTAAATATTGAGACAATTGCCTTTAAAGTTGTTCAAATGATGCTTGTAGCAATGCATATTACTAATAAAATATTAAGTTTTGATATATTTATGGTAGGAAATTTACAAAATATCTTCATGAAACATGATCTTTCCTTAATATCCTAATGATTTTTGGCATAAAAGAAAAACTGATAATTTTGTCGGCTATTGCTATAAATATGTTGTGACCGTGCTACTCATGACTGGTTTTGTGGTGCAGGGTCACCTATGACCTGCTACATGGTATTTGTGGAATCTTTTCCACCCGCTGAAGTTTCCGAGGTGTGTTTGTGCATGTGTATATCTGACCAGAGGGGGCATGTGTCCTCTGTGCATCTGCCCGCTGGTGATGTGCTGCTTGGCTTGTGGCATGGAGCCCATCTGGAAGCTCTCCGGTCCTCCGGCACCAGAGCGGATGATGGCCGGCAGAGCGACAGAGCCTGTCTCTACCTTCCCAACCTTATTGAACTGCTGCTGGAGAACTGTTGACCTGAGGTATAATCATACGTGGCAGGTTACCATCAGATCTAAAGCCATAAATAAAATACTTAAAGCAGGAAAATTGTGCGACATATGAATTATGAAAAGAGGCTCACTTTTTGGGAGACACAGAGTCCTCCAACATGGTTGATTCCTCATCGCCCTCCAGACCGAAGTGATCTTTGCTCTTTTTCTGCAGGTAAAGGGGTTTTCAGACACAGTGAGTTGAGGAAAGAGAAGGACCTGATGAGCAGATTGTGTCTTTCTCTACACCGGTCAAACATGAAGGTTTGTTGAGGAATTCCTCACACCGCAGAGAACCAGCAGCAGTAATTTCACATGGATGTATTACACAACCATTAGGCTGATATGATAAGAATAGATCTGCTTCATAACTGAACCCCACCAACGCTTAGGAAATTGTTATCAACATCTACAAACTGACCTCTCTGGCCACATGATTATTGTGAAACCAGGAGCTTGATGGTTATGAAGAGTGCTTATGTCAGGGAGTGTTGCCCATTGCAAAATCCCTGTGTTTTCAAAAGAGCCATTAGGAATACCTGCAGCAGCAGATTATGTGAGATTATATGCAATCAGAAGAAGACTCACATACAGTAGCCAAACCTTTGTAATGGCATTAAGTCTGGTCCACATTGCAGTTAATTCTGCTTAGGAAATGCCTACTTACACAGGTGGAGACATGCATTTACATGCAGAAATACCCTTACGAAAAAGAAGTTTATTCAAGTGTGCTATTAGTATGCTTCTTTTAAACTTAAAATAGGGAAATATACTTTCAGAAAAGTGCTTTATATACTTATCAGAAATGACATTTAAGTATACTTGACTTATACTTAGAAAAAGTCTAACTATATTTAAGCTATACTTGTGCTCTGAGAATCTGTGTTTTCATTGTTATACGCTAGGGGCGCTATTACACATCTTCTGTACAGAATGCTTCCACATGTAATCTAACACAATCATCAGACATAAAACAGCATCAAAACCATAGATATGGAAAACTGTGTAACGCTATGGAATAAAATGTCGACCCATGACGAGGTAATAGTAACTGTCAAGCTTTGCGGCGTTGATCAACATCTACGTTTTGATTATCATCAATAGTCTTTGTTTTATTTTTAGCTTTTTGTTCAAAATGGTGTTTATTTATTTATGAAACTTACCCACATTCAAGAGTTTTTAAAAAACTAATGCATGAAGCTAGAAACAAGCAGATACCCTGTTTTTTTCTTTCAATGTCTTGTATGTTCAGATATTCATATAACAAATATTTACTAATTATTACCTAAATAGGGACATAGTAGTATACTTAAAGTATGATGTAAAGTTCACTTAAAGAAAACCTGAGTATACTTATAGTATAAAACTACTAAACTAGGGGTTTACTGAGACTATACTTCTAAAAATGCATAAAAAAGTAATTAGTAAACTATCAGTATACCTATAAGTTTGCTTTTAGTATACTTCTAGTACAAACTGAAAACATAGATGTAAACTAAAAGTTGTGTACTCAAAGTTTACTACTGTTATGCTTAAAGTATACTTAAAAGTACACTTTTATATACTAGAAAGTGGGCCAATTTAGTCCCAAGGAGTATTGAAATAGTACACTTAAAATTATACTACTAGTCCACTGAGATTTTTATACTTTCTGCATAAAGTATACTTAAAAATATACTTGAACTTTATAATACTTAATAAAATAAACTTGAAGTATACTTCTTTTTGGTAAAGGCTGCATGCTTATTTATATCATCTGTCATCACACAATGATAACTGCATCATCGCATAGCTCTCTGAGGTTTGACGTTACTTGAAGAAAAAAAAAAAAAAAACCTTTAGAAGTAATTGGAAAGTTGTTGCCAGAGATTTTGTAAAGGAGAAGTTCACCTCCAGAACAAAAATGTACAGTTTGTATAATTTACTCATCCCCTTGTCATCAAAGATGTTCATGTCTTTCTTCAGTCGTAAAGAAATTATGTTTTTAAAGTAAACTATTTAGGAATTTTCCTCATATGGTGGACTTCTATGGTGCCCTCGAGTTAGAATTTCCAAAATGCAGCTTAAATGCAACTTTTAAAGGGCTCTAAATGATCCCAGCCTAGGAAGAAGGGTCTTATCTAGCAAAACGATCAGTTACTTTCTAAAATAAATGACAATTTATATACTTTTTAACTTCAAACGCTTGTCTCATCTTGTCAAACTTGGGGGCACCATAGAAGTCCACTATATGAAGAAAAATCCTGTTTGCCTCAAAAACATAATTTCTTTATGACTGAAGAAAAAAAAAACCATGAACATCTTGGATGACAAGGGGGTGAGTAAATTATCTGTACATTTTTATTCTAGAAGTGACCTTCTCCTTTAAGGAGTTTGTTGAAAAAATAATTAAACAATGATAGAAACACAAAAAAATGAGGAAAACATGCACACTTTCTACTAGAGATCGACCGATGCCGATATATAAAAAAAAAAAGGCAAATATCGGCCCGATATATCGGCCGAACGATATATCGGTCGACCTCTACTTTCTACATACCCAAACATTTAAAGATATGTCTAAACATGTTTCAAAGATTTGATGCACTGAAACTGGATATCTTTTTCAAACCTAGAAAACAGTTTTTCCTCAAAAGCACTCAAATGTATTAACCTGGTACCATATAAACTTATTCCTAGAAGCTGCGTAACGACAGCCAGTTTCTAGTTTTGTGTGTAATACAGGTCAGCAAACTGAGTGCATGCCTTCTGAGGGTGAGGCTAGTCTTGTGAGTCCAATAAATACGTGAAATCAAAAATAAGTGGCCAGACTTCACATGATTTATCAAATTTTAACAATCACATTGGTTACCTTTTTGAGAATGATGTCAATGTAACCAGCGATGAGCTGCGCGATCTGTTCTCCTTCAGTGGTCTGAACTGAATAGTAACCATCTTGATAGTCTCCAAAGTCCTGATGAAGAAAGATTAAACACATTACATGACAACAAAAATAACAACAATGTAAATAATCAGCAAACTATAAAACAGTATATAGTAAAGAAATTGTTTGGATGATTAAGTAATAGTGCTGTATTTGTTATTAAGCACTGAATTGTGCATTCATACATTAGGCTGTATAAAATGAGCAAATATTTTCCCAGGTTTAGAAAAAGAAAGACATTTTTTATTATTCGTGGTGAAATTATGGATGGAATAGGTCCACCCTAATCTAATTCACAATGTTTGAGAAATCTGTGCAGCAAGAAAACATGTAAAAAATATTAAGTGTGTCTAAATGTGTATTTACAGAGAGCTGGAGGACGGAAATAACGGTCAAGTAATTATTGCAATGATTTGGCCTTAATGTAATCAATACGTCTGCAACCTGAGCCTAAATACTGAATTACTGCTGTGCTTCATGATCAATCCAGTCTACAGCATTGATTACTGCTTCAACTTTGTTTATTATACGAAACAGGATCCGATTAAAAGTCCGTCGCAGGTTTAACATGCCTGCATGTGTCTGAAAATATTATTGGGCATTATTAGTTCCCCCAACTGCAGATTTTCAGTTGCTGAAAAGCTCAAATCAGCTTAAAAAATGTGCACATTTAAAACTAAATTTTAAATAAATCACTTAATAAAAATATATAACCGGTATATCTTGTATTAACCGACATCAGAGAACCATAAACATGCAAATGCATTGTTAAATCATTGGAATATTAAATATAAAGTAAATATTTTAGTTCAAAGGGGTTCAGCTGACAAAGGTTTTGGGACTCTGTTGTTAGAGGATGATCTGTTCTTTTCAACAAAATAACAAAACACATTTCTAAGAAACAGCCATTGTTCATAAATAAAGTGTAACCTACGTCAGATACACAAACGTCATTAATCAAAAGAGTTTCTTGTATAATTGTCCCCTTGATGTAGGGCTAAAAAAATAATGTGAGTCTTGATCTGAATCATAAGGTTGAAATTAAGTAACAAAGTCATTGTACTAGTAATAGAAACATCACGAAACTATTAAGGAACAACACTCTGTACAAAGTCTGGCTTGAAAAACAAACATGTGCATGGGGTGAAACTGTTTAATTACTCTCAATAAACAATTTTTATGATTTCTTTTAGTAGATTTTGATGCTTTAAAGTTTTCAAAGGATGGACATAAATATGACAGAACTTCCTTTTTAGTGAACTAACCATTTAAATATTTAGTGATTACATTATTCAAGCTAACAATCCTTAAAGAGGTTAAACAAACCACCAAGTGTTTACCAAATCAAACCAAAACAGGACTGTGCCACACAAACACGATATGCAACACAGACAGACAGACAGACGGGAGGAAGGAAGGACACAAACCACAAGACATATTCCACTCTTAGTACACATCATATCCATAGTGGCATTTCAGTTCAACTGTGAGTAATTATAAAAACCTAGAGGTCAACCCATATTGGATTTTACCGATACCGATAGCTAGGTTGGACCTCACTGGCCGACACCGATTAATTTACTGATAGTTTTTAAAAATGGATACTAAACTAAAACTAAAATAGTGCTCTACTATTTAAAAAAATTATATTCATTATATATTGATCATTAAAGTTATTTCATAGTTCATTAATGTTAACAAAAACAACTTCAGAATGTAACAATATATCAGTAAACGTTGAAATTAACACACACTAACAAACAACACACTTCTATTTTACAGCTTTCATCAGTCTTAGTTGATGTTACAAATGGGCTCATTGGAAAGTGTGATCATTTCATATTAACAGTCAGGCTAAAGATGGCCATCTTTAAATATCTACACAAGTACCATACTGTTGAAATGACATACACATGGATATTGTATCACATGTATACTCTCACAGTTGAACTGCTTCTATTCTAAAACACTTGTGATTGTCTAATCAAAAGAACAAAGTATGTTAGTCACACACCGGGCAAAAGTTTACTTAAAAAATTATCAAAAAAGCGGCATAGAAGAAAATCATTATGGGGTAGTTCACAATGTACTCACCCCCTTGTCATCCAAGATGTTCATGTCTTTCTTTCTTCAGTCGTAAGGAAATTATGTTTTTTGAGGAAAACGTTTCAGGATTTCTCTCCATATAGTGGACTTCTATGGTGCCCCCGAGTTTGAACTTACAAAATGCAGTTTAAATCACTCTAAACGATCACAGCCGAGTAAAGAAGGCTCTTATCTCGCAAAACAATCAGTTATTTTCTAAAAACAATTACAATTTATATACTTTTTAACCTCAAATGCTCGTCTTGTCTAGCTCTGTGTGTACTCTGTGTAGAGATTAAAAAGACTGAAATATAAATTGTAAATGTTTTTAGAAAATAACCGATTGTTTCACTAGATAAGACCCTTCTTCATCAGCTGGGATTGTTTAGAGTCCTTTGAAGCTGCATTTAAGATGCATTTTGGAAGTTCAAACTCAGGGCACCATAGAAGTCCATTATATGGAGAGAAATCCTGAAACGTTTTCCTCAAAAATAATCATTTCTTTACGACTGAAGAAAGACACGAACATCTTGGATGACAAGGGGGGTGAGTACATTATCTGTACATTAGGGCTGGGCGATTCTTTCGATTTTTTCGATTAATTCGAATTTACGTTTTAAGATCATTTAATTTTTTATTAAATCGAGGTATCGCGATTTTTTTTTAATAAAAATATTATTTATTTATATTCAGAACGGAAAACAAATAACGGGTTCTGGCAAAATAACGCGAGTCACTAAGGGGACATGATTAGCTGCTTGCTAGCAAGTTAGCCTGTAACATTACAGTACATACAATTTCACTTACCACATAAACAGAGTAGAGAGATGATTGAAGACAATGGCGAATTATTTGCATATCAGGGCTCTAGAGAGCAACCTAATTTCTCAATGGTGCGACCAGCCGTTCAAGGACAAAAAAAAAAACTACTGCGTACGACTATGAAAAAATATTTAGGAGCACCATGTGACCCGACCAGCATATTTGTATTTGCGCTGAGTGGAGCTTCAAAGGTTTCTATGTGTTTTGCACGTTGACTAATGTATCTCAAGTGTAGAGAGAGTGTAAATAAGAGACTGAATGGGCAGTAGCTTCGTTGATTATAATAGAGCTTTGTGAGATTGCGAACTAAGATGAGTGACAGCTTTTAATCATTTTTAACAGAGTTTGTAGATGAGATATTAATTTATTACAGCAGTTAAATACACAAGAAGTTCTTATTAAGTGACTTACATTGTCTGACTATAACACTGTTGCCTGATTTTGCTCTATTTCGTCGTCAAAAGTAATCTGAAACAAGTCACAGCTGAGCCGCTGCGCATCTCCACTCAAACACAGCGGTGTTTCCTTTATGAATAAACGTGCGTTTTTAAACGAATCTAGTGAAATGATTCAATTTCCCATTTATTAAGAGTCACTTGCTTTATTCCTGAATGAACCATCCGTTCGAACGAATCAAATGAATGAATATGATTCAGTAATTAAATCAGTGTCTTACCACCACCTGCTGGCAGATCGTTTCAGTTATTTAAATCATTTAATATTTCTGTGTTCAAAATTGTATATTTTTGTATACGATATAAGTGCAAGAGAAAAGCATGGCAATATATATTTTCCTCCCATCTCATATTTATTTGTCTTACAAACATTTACTGTGTCTGGTATGATAAGAATGGGGTCTGGTGGAAAGCAATCACTGATGCAGTTGCAATGTATACTGCAAAATATATGGTGCCTATATATATATTGTGGAAAAGCTGGGGTTTCTTTACATGCTAAAAGTAGCAGGGGAAAAAAAAATCGATTTTAATCGTAAATCGGATTTTTTGTGAAAAAAATCGGGGATTTTATTTTTAGGCCATATCGCCCAGCCCTACTGTACATTTTTGTTCTGAAAGTGAACTACTCCTTTAACTGACTAAATATATTTTATACATTTAATGAGGATTAATCAATATTTGATTTATGAGACGAAAACTAAGCAGTGTTTTTAAACCTCTGATTTCAATTTCTGTACCTGACATTTGTTTGCTTTTATTTATTTATGCTATTTTTAATTGATTAGTTTGTTCCTATTTTATTACTTGTCTTTAATCATTTAATGTTTCAAATTTATATTAGTCTAGTTGTTTTTTTCTGTGGTATTTTTAGTTGTAAAACCATGTAGGCAAAAAAACTGTATAAATATGTTTGACAGTGAAATGTTTGACATTTAATGGATTTTTTTATCTTGTTGGAATCAGAATTAGGAATTGATAAGAATCGATAAGCAAAATCGGAATCAATAAAATTCAAACGATACCCAACTCTACTCTGATACTCTATAATGACAGCAAAGAACTCAAAACCGGAAAAACAGCATGGATTTTTGCCGATAACTGATAGTTTTGCTAATCCGCTATCGGTGCCGAATAATCGGCAAAAGCGATGCATCGGTTGACCTCTAATCAGAACACAGCATGTATATTGTAGGCAAAAAACTGAATATGTCTGACAGCGAAATGTTTGACATTTAATGGATTTTTTTTAACTTATTGCAATCAGAATTAGAAATCGATAAGAATTGATAAGCAGAATCAGAATCAATAAAATTCAAAAGATACCCAACTCTACTCTGATACTCTATAAGAGTATCAGACTCTATAGGCAAAAAAATGTAAAATGTAGGCAAAAAACAGAATAAATATGTCTGACATTTAATGGATTTTTTTTATCTTATTGGAATCAGAATTGTAATCGATAAAATTCAAAAGATACCCAACTCTACTCTGATACTCTATAAGAGTATCAGACTCTATAGGCAAAAAAATGTAAAATGTAGGCAAAAAACAGAATAAATATGTCTGACATTTAATGGATTTTTTTTATCTTATTGGAATCAGAATTGTAATCGATAAAATTCAAAAGATACCCAACTCTACTCTGATACTCTATAATGACAGCAAAGAACCCAAAACCGGAAAAACGGCATGGATTTTTGCGAATAATCAGCAAAACCAATACATCGGTTGATCTCTAATCAGAACACAGCATGTATATTTAGAGGAGTGTGTCAGTACCAGGGTGAAGCTCTTGGGAGAAGCCGCCCAGCGTTTGATGTTGGTCAGACTCCATTCCTGGATCACCTCTTTGGTCTTCTCATCCACTCTCATCACACTCTCTTTAGTAATGCCCAACAAACGCGGCACAAGCTTATTCTTTCCTTTCATTTTTTCCTGTAAAGACAATAAACATTAGCGTTAACGCAAGAAAGCAGGTGCCAATTATTAATATTAGAGCTCAGATATTGCATGAGATCATTACCTTGACTAAGAAGAAGGACACTCCGTAGGTTTTCAGAGATCTGGCTAGTTTGACGTAGCTGACTTTGGCCTCAATCTCTGTCATGTTTTGGCAGTTTTTGTGTGCCTTGAAGAGAAGGGTTCATTATTAAATTTATTATTATTAAATCCCATTCCTAAAGCACATGGGTACGAAACATAATAAATTACTCATAACCTGCATAACCTCACCTGGAAGATCTTTTTCTCTCCTTTGTTCTTGATGTACTCTTTGGGCAGGAATTCTTTCAAACTGGATGAGACAGACAGGAAGCAAGAATTAGCAGAATATTTTAACTAATGTTTTGAGAATGAAAGCATTCTGGATTTGTGAATTTAATAATAGCTTTTGCTGGGAACTGATGTACACTGCTACTTAAATGTTTGGGATGTTTTTTAAAGAAGTCTCTTATGCTCCTCAGGAATGCATTTATTTGATCAAAATTATAGAAATATTGAAAAATGTTATTACAATTTTAAATAATGTTTTTATTTGAATATACTTTAAAATATAATTTATTCCTGTGATGCAAAGCTGAAATTTCATCAGCTGTTTCTCCAGTCTTAAGTGTCACTTAAGCCTTCAGAAATCATTCTAATATGCTGATTTATTATTAGGATTATCGATGTTGGAAACAATATTTGTAATGTAAACAGTGTTTACATTTCTGTTCTGATGCAGGTTGAGAAATGCAAATTCTGTTAGTTTTGAAGGCTTGATGGCATTGGGTGATTAAATTGTGGGTAAATATTTTAATACATTAACAATACAAAAAAAAAAAAAAAAAAAAAAAAAGCATAAACAAAAATGTGCTGAGCTCACTCAAGGAATCCAGGTTTGTGTTTAGATTCATTGTGGTCCCCAAACTGGATCTGGCACTGGTATCCGGCAAATTCACAGGCCTTATCAAAGGAGACGGGGTGGGAGCCGTTCAAGATGTCATCACGGGCCTGGGATACAAAAAAAATAACATGCATAAATGCATAAATGCAACTGAATTTGAATAAAATTAGCAGACACTGCATGACACATTTAACAAGAGGTAATGCACAAGCATCACAATTCCAGCAAATCAGACATGTTTGATGTTTAACATACAGATATATAGACTGGGGTTTTAAACCAATGACATATTATATATTCATATCATATATTGAGTGTGGCTTTCCTTGTATAAGTGCCACAAAAATATAAATCAAGTAACTGGCAGAATACCCCATCACAAACAGTTTTGGGGGTAAGGCATTACAAGTAACGCAAGTTATGTAATAATATTACTTTTTCCTAGTAATTAGTAAAAAAACGCATTACTTTTAAATTGACAAGAAAATATCTTAGTTACTTTTCCAAATAAGTAAAGCCAGTTACTTTCCCCCCATTTATTGATTAAAAGTTCTCCTGTCCCCATGTTGAGAGAAATCGTGAGTAAGATGTTACTTTAGTTCTAGAATAAATGTGAACATGCATTAATTCATCTCACTCACTAAACAGATACAGTATTCCTCAAAATGAATAAAAACACTGAAACTCAACGCAAACCTGCAATAATTAAATGTTCAATAATACAAATATCCTTTATGTTCTTAATCCCATTTTATTAAAGGTCCCATATCGTCAAAATCAAAATTTCCTGGCTTTTTTCATGATAACTAAGGTCTAGGGGCTATCTAACTACCATATGAGTTTCAAAACAGTCAATCCACAGTAAACTGCACACAGCCTGCTTAAAGTAGCTGTTCATTTTCATGAGCAGCTGTGACTTCCGTAACGATGTGACGTCCGATCGACTCAAGTCACCGCCTTCAGTCACAAACCAACGTCCCACCCTCCTTTTGTCAAACCCCCAGACAACAACGCATCCATTCCATTGAGCAACAACAACAGGAAAACAAGTGGAGAAAACCCTGTTCAGTCGATAGATGTCAAGCTACGATCATTACACAGGCTTCAGAACAACGTGAATATAAGAGACCAGCGGCACGTCAACTTCAGCCTCTTTCACACAGCGATTCCGGTAAATACACGGATAATGTGTCCCACGATTTGTTCCGGAATTGTTTAATTTGGTTCATTCACAGTTGTTTTCCGGAATCTGTGCATGCTTTGCACACAAACCATAAAGACATGTGACATTTGGATGTGAGATGTAATGCGACGCGTACTTCACTAAACTGAAACTAACCTGAACAAACTGTGCTTCAGCGCTGATAGTGAGGAGCTGGCTCTGCCTGATGATCGCTGCTTCATTCCACTTTGCACTTAACGTTATTTTTCGTTGTGAAGAGTCGCTTGATAACGTGCATCATTACTACAACACTGCCTTTAGGTTCTGGCTTTGGTTCACACAGTTCCCGTAATTTTCCAGAATCAGCGCGCATTGTGAAAGGGGCTTTACTAAAGCAACAGTTATGTAGCTTACTGCATTCGGTGTTTGTAAAAGAAAAAACATTAATGATCATTCTAAAATATCCTGTTGAGTATCAGCTCTCTCTATTGCTCTGAGCTCGCTTACGCTTACAGCATACATGACCGTAGTTACCTGTGATTGGCCTGGTTGTGCGTCACTCAGAAAACAACAGGCCAATCAGAAGAGAGGCTCATGAATATTAATTAGATGGGCCAAAATCGACCTGTTTTTGACAGAGCTCCTAAAAAAGGAGCTGTAAAAATATATTGAGATGGATTTTGGCACTTATACCGCAAATATATATTCTTAAGGACATCAACAAATAAAATAAACCTCCAGAAATGTGTACGATATGGGACCTTTAACCGATGTCTTTGCTGCTGACCTTCGATGATCCAATTCATCCATACTAATAAGCAAAAATTACTCAAGATAATCTAACATTTTTCCTTTTTTGCTGAAGAGTTGAAATTTGATCTTCTGCGGTCTACTGTACAGATGTGAATTTTCTTTTCTCTAATCCTGAGGCTTTTGGTGTGAAAAGGCTTTTGCATTTGACAAAAATAGAACTTTTTCTATTGAAAACAAACAAGCAAGCCCTGCCCAGATTTAATAGTAACGCAAACGTAACATAACGCATTACTTTCCATAACAAGTAACTAAGTAATGTAATTAGTTACTTTTTTAGGGAGTAATGTAACAATGTAATGTAGTTACTTTTAAAAGTAACTTTTCCCAACACTGATCACGAAGGACAAAAACCTCAAGATTTACATTGAAAAAGACTTTCACTTATTTTCCTCCAACACTGTAGAGATATCCAGGGCATAATTATGATATACAGTTGATGTTTTGTGGTGTTTACCTGCACATAGAGCAAGTTGAGCTGTACTGGGTCCCTGGAATCCACATTCTGGTCCGAGTAGAAGAACTTTCTCCTGAGAAGCAGCATCTCAGACTCCTCGACACCCTGCTCTCGCAGTGTCCGCCCATGATCCAACCAATTCACTGTCAAATACAGCTCTGACATCAGCAAATTCAGCTAGATTACAAAATCTAGCTCTGTTCGGACACACTTGACTGAACTTTTGTTTCTCATTATCTTAACAAACCCTTACATTGCTTTACAAAACCAAAAACAGAGTGCAAAGAGAAGAAATTTAGTCAACAAGAATCTAGAATACATGCAAATATACATTTAGTCACTATAAAATTCCTATATTTCATTGCAGTGAACAGGTTGAGAATATACTGGGTGTATTGTTTTGAAGACCTGCTAAAATAGCAAACAAAATGCATCTATATTCATTCATGGTAAGCAGAAAACAACCTACATTCATCATCTGTGTGAAGTTTCTGTTTGAGTTTCTCCATTTTTTTGTCATCCCTCAGGAGGGTCTTGTCTCTTTTCAGTGTTCCCGTGGTCTCTTCCTTCTTTTCCTCTCCCACGTCACGCACAAGTGAGTACTCGTCATAGTTTGTGATGCCTGAGAAACCAGAAGTGTTTTACTCTCTCACTGCATTCAAACTGTTCCTCGATGGTCCTTAAACCCTAATCTTAAACCCTACAGACTCTATGCAAATGTAGTTTTAGTAATCTGATAACAAAATGTTTCAGACCCTGTTTCCACTTATATTTAACACTGACCACTTCTTATTGGATCCCCAAGTGAAAAAAGGGACCCATGTGACTGGATGACTATCCTATGTGATACAGTGCAGATAGAGAAAAACAGGTCCCAACACTGAACCCTGTGGTACCCCAATGGTGAGAGCACTCAGTGAGCACAGTGTGCTAATCCAGCTGACTTTTTAAGACCTGTTATCCATGTATAATATAAACAAAGAGAGATTAGGTCAGGAAATGACTTGAAAGCAGGCAGAATGGAGATTTTACTCCTCATATGGACACTAACTTACCTATTCTGGCACAGATGGTCATTAGCATGTCACTGACGATTTTTGAGTCATCCACCATCACTGTTTTAACAGTTCCGTCCAACATGCGGATCTTCAGGGGTCTCTGTTTCTTTTTGTACTCCAGAGTGTCCTAAAAAAGGCGTTATGATGAAAAATCCATTATATAAAACCCAACACATTATGCACATAAATGTTATGCATCTACTATATCTTAGATCAAGGTCAATTTTTTGGGACAAAAACTACAAATAATGTTGGCTTGTATAGTGTTTTCATTTTACAGATGCTCCAAAGTAATTCACAGTAACATTTTATCAGTCAGTGCACTACAAATCATCCCAACCTGAAGTATGCTTCACCAGTCAAGTAGCAGATGCTTCAATTGCATGGACCGATTTCAAAGTCAATCCTCACGCAAATACAGAATCGAAGTCCATGCATACATCTTTGAATTTGCATTTTACAGAGATTTACTTGAATTATTTTACATGCCATTTTATTAGAAATATTCTAGACTCACCCCATTTCTCAGCATGTAGTAGTCCAGGGCTTTGCCTGCTTCCAGCCAAATGCCTTTCTTTGGGTCCTCATCTGACAGGAACAGGCCATAGTCACTGGCTGCAAGAAGACATTCGAGTTAGTGGGCGGTCAGATTGCGTTTTACAACCTAAGACTTCAAGACTGTCAAAATCAGAAGGCGCATTTTTCCATAATTTCCTGAACTTCCTAAACAAGTTATAAAGCTTACCATTCTGAAAGTACAAAACCATTCAAGATACACACCAGAACTACTGAAGTTTATGAGCAGATTATTGTTTTAGGGGCCATTTACACAGACCAAAACTTTCCATTTAAAAACATGTGATACAAAGCAGTGGAATTATTGAAAAATGCATGATCTAGAGATGAACTACTTTTAACTCAGAGCATCACATTTTTAGGTGCAAAAGGTGCAAAATGCAAGTGCAACGGTCATAAATTTCAGTCTAGTGCATGTTTAGATAGAAAAACAATGGAAAAGCAGCACGTTCTGTGTGAATGTCCTCTGATGGTTCTTTTTTTGGCCTTTTAATCATCAGATTAGAAATTATCACTGGTTTTAAGAAGGAAATTAATACAGGAATTATATGATAGTGAGTAAATGATAACAAAATGGTTGGCTTTAAAGGATTAGTTCACTTTCATAACAACAATGTACAGATAATGTACTCACCCCCTCGTCATCCAAGATGTTCATGTCTTTCTTTCCTCAGTTGTAAAGAAATTGTGGGGGGGGGTTTTGTTGAGGAAAACATTTCAGGATTTCTCTCTTTATAATGGATATGGATGGCGCCCCGAAGTCGAGGAGGAAGGGTCTTATCTAGCGAAACGATTGGTTATTTTCAAAACAAATTGACAATTTATATACTTTTTAACCTCAAATGCTCGTCTTGTCTCATCTCTGCGTAGCACATGCAAAGTCTGTGTGATTCAGGTAAATACAGTTAGGGTATGTTTAAAAACTCCCATCTCGTTTTCTTCCCTAACTTCAAAATCACCTTAGATCGCTGCAAAAGTACAGACATAGTGTTTACAAAGTGAACATACAAAGAAACTCAAACTCCCTTTACAAAAAAAAAAAAAAATAAAAGGTAAAAACAGCATTATTGGACGATTTTGACATTGAAGACATCAACGAGATGGGAGTTTTTAGACATCCCCTAACTGAACAGACCTGGATTATACTGACTACACATTCACTGCGCAGAGACCAGACAAGACCAGCATTTGAGGTTAAAAAGTATATAAATTGTCAGTTTGTTTAGAAAATAAACGATCGTTTCGCTAGATAAGACCCTTCCTCCTCGACTGGGATCATTTAGAGCATTTTGAAGCTGCATTTTGGAAGTTCAAACTTCGGGGTGCCATCCATATCCATTATAAAGAGAGAAATCCTGAAATGTTTTCCTCAAAAAAAAAAAAAAAAAACACAATTTCTTTACGACTGAGGAAAGAAAGACATGAACATCTTGGATGACAAGGGGGTGAGTACATTATCTGTGCATTGTTGTTATGAAAGTGAACTAATCCTTTAACTTTTAAGAATAACACTAGATGTTGAAGAAGAACACTGTTTGGTATTCATCCGTTGTTTAATTTATTTGCATGTTTGTTGTTATATCGTATTTTTTAAAGCCATTTCTTGTAACTTGATTATTTGTTCTGGTCTTATTTCTGACTGTCTTACTTGTTAATAATGTTAACAAATAGGTCGTTTTTGCTGTGATATCAAAATGGAAATCAAGACCTGTAAAATTTTCTAAAGTATCTGAAGTATCTAAAGTTTTGGTCAAAACAACCTTATTTATAACAAAACAAGAGTACATAAACAATGAAAACAACAACCGTTTTTAACGGTATCATCAAGGTCTCCAGAAATGACATGTTCCAGAATTTGAACAACAGCTATTGTTGTCAAAAAGCAACAAGTTTCAAGCAATATAGAGACACTGTTTGGGTTGTAAACCAGGGTTTCTGCAGATATGAACAAGTGAAATTTAAGACTTTTTAAGACCTTTTCAATACCACCTTATATGAAATTTAAGACCGAAACCTGTAATGGAAATAGATATTACATTACATGCATACATGTAATATTTAATGTGTTTAATGTAAAAAGTAAACAAAATTTCATGGCTGTCATAAATTAAATTTATTACTACGATAGTGAACTTTTCATATCAGCAGATACTATTCCACACAAAATATCCCCATAAAAGTACCACTAGAAATATCTGATTTAAAAAAAAAAAAAAAAAAAAAAAAAAAAAAGCGATCTTTGTTTGGAACTATTTCCGTTGGTGAAACAGAACAAAACAGTGGAAATATTTTGTCTAATATGTAAGTAACTACTTGACTAACTACTTGTTTATTGAGCTAAAATTAAATGTAACATTTGTAATTGTGAGAATTTTCAGCAAAAAGCTCACTTGGTAAATTACTGAACTATATCATGTTATAAATAAACTATTACATTTTAAATTTTCCCTCATTGTGTTTCTCACAAATAGACCAGAAATACACACATATCCATTATCAATTTCTGTTTACGTTGAATGTATTAAAATATGAATTTTTCTTGCCTTTCTATGCTTCGCTAGTTGTTTTTGTCACTTCAGTTTTAATCAGGCGGTTTGTTCGGTCGGGCAAGGAAAAAAAACATTTTAAAAGTACCTCGAAGGCTGGCCCTATATTTATTATTGACAACATTATATACAGAAAAAGGTAGTTTGACCTGTATTCTGCTACTGCGATTCTGTCTGAAGACGCAGTAACTTCCACAGGGAAAGAAAATCTACAATTGTTAGCAACTGGCCTTAGCCAAGCCCTCTATTCATTTTTTTTCAAGCTAAGTATCGCTAAACTTGCACTTCCTCATAGCTAAAAAGTTAAATCCATTTTACTTCTGCGGTACAATCCGAGAGAGACTCGCGCCAATAACAGAAAGCTGATTGGCTATTGCATGCTGGTCTCATTTGTAGTTTAAATACAGCAAATTATATTTGGAATAGTGAAATAAAGAACTACAACACCACGGAAACAACAAAAAGAGAATTTAAATGAGCGTTAGAGGTAGCGTTACATGGACATCGGAAAAATAAGACCTGTGTAAAATTATTTAAGACCTAGAACAGCAAATTTAAGACTTTTTAAGGCCTTAAATTGTGATTTTTAAATTTCAGACTTTTTAAGACCCCGCGGGAACCCTGGTAAACACTTTGATTTTCTTCCTAAAGAGATTAGAAAAGGTTTGGAATTCCGAATATTTTTCTTAAAATTAGGCCCAGAATCCAGATTACTGCTCAGTTTATGTAAACACTTTGACTATTATAACATTGGTGATGCCAGGAAAGAATTTGAGCTTTTTCCTCCAAAGGGATCAGATAGTGTCCTCCAAACGTAATGCGGCAACACTGACAGATGAGCTATTTAAGACTGCTACACATTCCACATACGCTGTTGAGTTTGGACGAAAGCAGTCCATCAAAGAGACGAATGACTCACAGGTTAAAACAAGTATGTAGAGCGGTACTGAGGACTATTACATAACAGCTGGGACCCAGCCGCACCCTGATACAGGCCCATTATAGCAGCACAGTGCAAACTAGATTTATGCTTGATTTCTGTGGTATGTTTTGGCTTCTCTGGTATTTTTTTCGCTCTTCACTCTTTGGAAGGAAGGGAATTTGGGTGGAACATACGCTAAAAAGGGAAACCAAAATCAGAGATATGCTGGGATTTTAGCCAAATATGGATAACTTGAGTAGTGTGGCTCCCCATGACAGCTGTAGGCTTTGTATTAAGAAGTTTTTATAAAATGTGGGAAAGAGGAGGATTAACAGTGACTGACGAACTGATTTTATACTGATCTACTGATATATATATGTACTGTATTAGGGCTGTCAAAATGAACACGTTAATAACGCATTAACGCAAATTAATTTTAACGGCACTAATTTTAATTTTATTAGTGTGCACGATTAATGCATTTTCAGTTTGAACCATTACCTACACGAAAATGGCGTATTATATGCATGTCAAACACATGCATATTGTATGCATGCCAAAGTTAATTTCAGTGTATTAATAGCACGCCAAATACAAACAGTTAATCGTGCTACTAGTACGCATTTGTATGAGACTGGGCTCTCAAATCAGTACATTATAACAAAAACAATATCTTAAAAAATTTAAGAAGGCAGGTTTTTGCAATCACATCATTTTAAATCCCTGAAAAGTCCAAGGATCGTGAAAGCATCCAAACAGTAAGTTAAAAACAGCTATAATAATGCAAAGAATAGTGACAGTAAATGATTCTTTTCAGCGATTGAATCATGATCATATTATTTCATATTAATTTGGTTGTCTGACAACCGAAACACTAAAATATAACAATGGAAACATTTTTGTTGAGAACTTGGCTGCATCAAATGACAGTATGTGGGCACAGAGAGGCAAACAAATGTAATAATACATAATAAATGTACATTTAGCATGTTCAGAAGGAGTGAGCTGCCCTGTCCTGCAAATAATGTAAACTGCTCAGTGTAAAGAAAGAGAAGTAATGGGAACCTGGTATTTCTATGTTCTTTTTCTTTCATGCGAATCATCTAATAGACATGAACAAGTTATTTGAAAAACATCGATGACCTTTGAAACATGTCTAGTCTTCATGCTTTATGTCAAGTATGGTTTTTTGTGGGAAATTAGTCATTTAGAATAATTGATTCATTGATAAATTGTTGATAGAATAATCAATATAAAACTAGTGGTTAGTGGCAGCCCTAGTTACATCAGTGTTCTGAGTGTCTGGAGGTGGACTCACGCTGGCCGAGCTGTGCTTCTGGAACTCTCTCCCTGATGACGCGACAGGCGTCGTACACCATGGTGGAGGGCTCAAACTGCATCGTCTTCACCACATTCCCCACCCCGATCTTCAGCGACAGCGCCACCATGACTGACACTACGGGACCGTGCCACTGCTACTCCTGCAAAACAAACGGGACACCACACAAACTGTCAACACTCTTTGCACTTCACATTATTGATGGTTTAAGGCTGGAATACACTACATGACTTTTGCCAAGATTTTGGCTCCGATTTACAGTTGACAGTGGTTGCTGAAAGTCAGAGTCTAGATTTGAGCTGACAAGAGTTCATAGAAATAGTGTATGATGGTCACAGACTATGATTGTTTTTAGCTTCAGACTATGATTCCATCCAGTCAGAGGACATGAAACGATTCTAGTACATATTTTTACTGTCACTAGTAGGGCTGTGTAATTATTCGAAATTCAGTTTCAGTGATGCACTTTCGCTCCTCCATAAAAACCTAATTTACATGCAAATCAGCAAAATCATGTAATGCAACTTTCATAAAACGGGACGTGCTTGATTTATTAATGTTTCTTTGATGTTGTGTTTTTATCTTGCTCTGTTCTGTGTCTGCGCTCAGAGACGGAGCAGAACACGGACATGTAAAGTTATCTTTTAGGTCAAGGTGTGCGTCTAAACGGTCAAATACCCGCAAAAATATTTCAAAATGAGGCGCTTGGTGATTATTCAAGTAAACCCTTGTCAGTTATGTCTTAAATGATCATAAACAGTTGAGAATGAAAATACGTGTGTAACAGTATATTGGATCTGTGTGGCTCTTAAAGCGGCAACAAATAATATTCCTTCAGCCGTCTCTGTGCTTAATATTAATAAAACGTAAAAATACCAAGAGAAAAAATCACTCACTGCTCCTAAATGAAAGACTTTTGTGGTTTTAATAAGAAGCAAAGCATGTTTAATTCTTACAGTGAAGACGCGGTTTTATTTTACATTCAAATAATTACATTACATTTCTGTAGTAGGCTGTTAGACTACTTTAGACTTGCATAAAAGTATTCAATATTTTTTTTCCAAATAAAAGCACTGTTTTATTTTCATTTGTATCTTTTTTTTCATTTTTTTTTTTTCAGTCATAATCGTGTAAAATAATTGTGATTACAATATTGACCAAAATAATCATGATTATGATTTTTGCCCTAATTCAGCCTAATTCATAATTTCAGCCCTAGTCACTAGGGATGCACCGAAATGAAAATTCTTGGCCGAAGCCGAAAAAAATTAAACACTGAGCCGAAGGCCGATTACCGAACACATTTTTTTGTGTTTTTTTTTCCATGTATTTTGCCAATTTCTTTCGCCATTGCATAAATTAAATAGTCAAAATGTGCTTTTTGATCAATTACAAAACAACAATTAAAAATTATTTACTTAACACTGAACATTTTTAATATTCTAGTAGAGATTATAGCCTTCCAACAAAGCACAATTTAACTTAAAATTAGTTAGTTATTAAAATAACATTCTTTGGCCATTTTTAAGACCCCCTTCTTGAATCAGGCATGTGCTTTTAAATGTACAAATAAATGCAAAGGAGAATGTTATAATAAATCTATTAAGAGAGCTGTTGTTCTGATTGTTATCATTATTTTGTCTTAGTTTTTATTTTACAGAACAACAATAAAATTACAATACTAACATTTATGAGTGTTGACTTTTACTTTGGCAGAAACCCGCAAGAAGACCTCAGTACTAGTTTTTGCTGACAGCAGCAGATTTATGAATGATTCTCCTCGCGCTTTGGACTTTGAACCCTGGCTCAGGAGCTCATGCAGCGCTGTCAGAATAAATACAATTGGTGCGTGTATTAGACAACATAATGTTCTGTAGTTTATTTACTAATGGTTTAAGGCCATTTGGCGATTTCAGTCATCATACAGTAGTTTACTCTAAACATTAGACTACCTAATGTTCACTACTTAAAAGATTACAAAAGTATGGTTTATATACAGTACAGTGGCATGGCAACTATTAAGCAACTGAACTGAAAAACACTTAGTTTATCCTTCTTTGTATAGTAACTAAATACAATTCTTTATAAGTTTAATACACTGACGTGTGAACTATATTAAATATATTTCTCCCATTTTTCTGTTGTTGATGCAAATACGCGTGAGAAAAAGACACAAAGAGGCTGAACTTCCCTGTTAGAGGGGGATTTTACTCTAAGATTTTATCAGAAATAAGGAACAAAGCAGGTCCTTTTTCGCTTTTACTTAAAGATCTATTTTAAACAACAGTCAAGTAAGGGAAAGGCACACCATTACATGATCACGCCTACATGTAAACCCACTTACACCACTTGAAATTATTCAGCTCTGTTTGCAAGAAAACAAGTCTGGACATCAAGAGCAAAACAAGATGCAATCACATAAACGACACCAGAGAACTCAAATCAGAAAAAATAAAAGAAGAAGCAAAACAAAAGTCTTTGATATGAAGTCAATGTCAGGTAAAAGACAAACACTGTTTTAAAGAAATAAGAGAAAAATTCTAAAAGCCAAACTCAGAAGTTTTTGATGTGTTTGTTTTTTTCCATATCCTTTCTTGTACATCCCCAAGAAAAAATCCCCAGCTTTGGGAAAACACCTCAGTGAGGCAGAGGAATGCTGGCAAAGACTAAACAACAGCAATATGGGATATGAGCTATAATATATCACACTCTTTGGAAAATGTGAACTATTTTGAGATGAAGATGAGCCATCACTGGAAGAAGAAAATCTAAAGGTGACGATGGTAGAAGAAACGGAAACTACTGTTTTAGCAAAGAAGAAATGAGACAAACATCATGGTAGTCCTTCACATTCACATCACACAGAATCTATAAAAACAAAAACCATAACTAAATATTTTTTATGACCATGATTTAGTATTAGAACATTTAGTATCAGTATTGGTTCATCAATAAAGTCATAAATGTGAAATGTAAAAGTTTACATACAGCTTTTTATTTAAATTCTGAATTGATTGTTAAATAAATTAGATAATTGATCATCATTATTATTTCATTGATTATTTATGTATTAAACTTTATTTTCTGTTTCAGTTTTTGGATGTTTGAAAACATTAATTTTGGTTTCTATGAAAAAAAATGGTGCATCACAATTATATTTGTAGACTTTTTTTTGTATATTGTAGATTTTCACTGCAAACATGACAAAATGTAAAGGAGTAGCTCACTTTTTAGAACAAAAATGTACAGATAATGTACTCACCCTCTTGTCATCCAAGATGTTCATGTCTTTCTTTCTTCAGTCGTAAGGAAATTGTGTTTTTTCAGGATTTGTCTCCATATAATGGACTTCAATGGTGCCCCCGAGTTTGAACTTCCAAAATGCAGCTTCAAAGGGCTCTAAACGATCACAGCCGAGGAAGAAGGGTCTTATCTAGTGAAACGACTGGTTACTTTCTAAAAACATTCACAATTTATATACTTTTTAATCTCTACACAGAGTACACACCGAGTTAGACAAAACGAGCATTTGACGTTAAAAAGTATAGAAATTGTGAATGTTTTTAGAAAATAACCAATCGTTTTGCTAGACCCTGATGATAAGACCCTTCTTTCCTTGGCTGGGTTCATTTAGAGCCCTTTGAAGCTGCATTTAAGCTGCATTTTGGAAGTTCAAACTCGGGGGCACCATAGAAGTCCATTATGTGGAGAGAAATCCTGAAACGTTTTCCTCAAAAAACAATTTCTTTACGACTGAAGAAAGAAAGATATGGACATCTTGGATGACAAGGGGGTGAGTAAATTATCTGTAAATTTTTGTTTAACTATTCCTTTAATTAATTAAAGGATCTCTAAATTATGTCATTCTGAGCCATAATAAAGGGAAGTCCCATAAATTCCTGGTGAGATTGATTGTGAATTGTTACAGTACAATATAACATACACATACTGTTTTTTATTCATTTATTCATTTAAGTCCTGGATTGCTAGATGTGAGATCTTTAAACCTTTGTCAGATGATGATTTCTTGTAAGGTTAACCTAAGAACACTGTCACAAATCTAGTGTGAATGACAGTGTGATGAGCAGTCTTGAGGTCAGCTGTGTTTATAAGCCGTGCAGAGAATGGACACACATTCCTGAGGAGGGTGAAGACTGTGTGTGCGTGTGTGTGTGTGTGTGTGTGTGTGTGTGTGTGTGTGTGTGTGTGTGTGTGTGTGTGCTCTCATTGGGAGATCAGTACACAGTCTTCTCTCTGGGGAAGCATTCCAGCTGCCTGATCCGAGCCGTGTGTCTGTGTTTTGGGGGAGGAGTTGAGGAGCGACACTTCTCCACATACTTCCAGCATTCCCCTCATAGCCCAGCGTAACACTCCCACCAAAACTAGGCCTTGTGAAGGAAGGAAACAATGCAAATCTGATATAACAACATACTCCCAATATAAAAGACACTAGGGGTCTACAAAACACAGCTACTCGACTAGCCGGTGTTAAAGCTGATGTGCATAATTTCCATGCCACTAGAGTCACGAAAGGAATTGCAAAACTAAACTTTTTTTTTTTTTTACAAAGTTTCTCGAACATTCCGCTGTAAGCTATTCTTCATAAAACCACATTAGCCCTGTCTAGGGCTGATATTGAAGAAAAGGTGATATGTGATATAACTACGCTTAAAGGGCCACATGCTCAGATGCAACAGTTTTACTGAGTCAGTTCTGTGAACTTCTTTACCTACACTACCGTTCAAAAGTTTGGGGTCAGTAAGACTTGTAATAGTCTTTGAAGAAGTCTCTTATGCTCATCAAGGCTGCATTTATTTGATTAAAAATACAGAAAAAACAGTAATATTGCAAAATGTTTTTACAATATAAAATAATGTTTATTTTATTTTAACATACTTTAAAATAGAATTTATTCCTGTGATGAAAAGCTGAATTTTTACCAGCTGTTACTCCAGTCTTAAGTGTCACATGATCCCTCAGAAATCATTCTAATATGCTGATTTATTATCAGAATGATCAATGCTGGATAATATCAACAGTTGTGCTGCCAAATATTTTTTGGAACCTGTGATTTTTTTTTTTTTTTCAGGATTCTTTCATGAATAACAAGTTTAAAAAGTAGTGTCTATTCAAAATATAAAAATTTTATAACAATGTAAATTATTTATTATTAACTTTTATTCCATGGAATGTCTGGATACTGGATTCTGATTGGCTGGCAGGTGTGCAGTAAAACTGTTTAATGCACAGGTAGTTCCAAGTCAGTTTAATCACCGTTCTATATTAATGCGCTGCTTTAATTTATGCACGCAAAAGCACACACACACAGAGAGAGAGAGAGGGAGAGAGAGAGAGAGAGAGAGAGAGAGAGAGAGAGAGAGAGAGAGAGGTCGGAGATCGCATTGTGCTGCGAACATACATAAACTTCTTGTCAGCGTTTGCCTGCGATCCTTATTAAAATAGCCTAGATACTAGATCGCTACATTATATTCCTCAGCAACGGGGTGGTAAAGCTGCTGTTTTTGAATGAATTGTTGTTTGTAGAGAGAGACGCACAGCATGCAGGCAGGTAACGTTACGCACACACACACACACACACACACACACACACACACACACACACACACACACACACACACACACACACACCAACTGTCATCTCTCTTGCCTTCACACTCTCTCTTGGTCGATCGATAATCTACTGAAACAAATGCTATATTTCATTCAAATAAATGTGATTTTTACCGGACTATTTAATCTCTGAGTCTGATTTGAAGCGGCCAGAATGCTAGAGCTGCGTGTCATAACTGAAAATAACCGTCGTTTTTATCCATTCAGTCAAATTTTGCGCTGCAAATATCAATCCTATTTGTCTATAACCATGGAATAAGCGGGATAATCAACGGCTTGCCGTGCGTTAAAGGATTTAAAATGCACTTCGCGGAGGCAACCACCCTCCGCTTCGCGTCTGGCGGTTATTAGCCTCCACGTCGTGCATTTAAAATCCTTTAACGCACGGCAAACCGTTGATTATCCCTTACTTAATAAAATTTTAATTATTAACTTAATACATCCTTGGTGAATAAAAGTATTAATTTCTTTAAAAAAAAAAAAATGTACTGACCCCAAACTTTTGAACGGTAGTGTATCTATGTATGTATGTATCAAGAGCTCCTGTCAATCCACAACAAATTCCTAGTGTTTGCACACACTTGGCGAATAAAGCTCATTCTGATTCTAATATAACCCGCTTACATTTTACACTTTTGTGAGATGAAATCACCCCTACAACAACTTCTGCAAGTGAACAGTAGTGTTTTACTATAATAGAACTTTCACTTTTGGCCTGGCGTCTTTAGCAGAATTTTGCGCATGACATAGCATTCTAAAAACGTCAAAGTTAAGATTTTAAGTGTTTTGCATTTTTTTTCCCATTCCACTTCCCATTTTGTCAGAATGACCCCTAACTGTACATGTATTTGTCATCTGTACATCTGTACTGTATGTACTTGTATTTGTCTTGAAAGTGTCAGATGTTACACAAGGACTGCTTTATTCCTGTAATGATAAAATGTCATTGAAATGACACTGATAAATATGACTGATGAAAATCTTTTCTGGTAAGAGGCAGCATGGACAAAGAAAAGGGAAGCAGCCATTTACAGCCATTTTACAGTGTTCAAAAAGCAGTCTTCACAGCATAAAATAAAAATAGCACAAAAAGAATGCAAAAGTGTGCTTTGGATGGTCCAAGTCTGCTTCAGCGAAACTGACAAACTCGACTGAGGCTCATGTTCATATGAAAACAAGCCAAGCAATATATTAATCACTCATTGTAATGTAAATTGTGTGCCTCCCACAATAATGTCTTCCACTTATTTTTATTTGGTGGCTTTCAAAGCAAATATAATTAGTTTGATTAATTAATCTGCATATCATGTAATTAATTATATTATCATAAAAACAAGATCTACGGAGAGTAAATACTAAAACAAGTCTGACCGCTTTCCTAACAATATCAGCAGCTGCAAATGAGTTTTGACAGAAGGGTTAATTACATGGTTACAGCTCAATTACAGGAACAACGTTTGTGTCTGGACTGAAGGAAGCGAAACAGCTGAAGAAGGAAATCTATTAATGAAGAACCCTCTCTGCGTGTATGTGATGAGCCTGAGCAGCAGACCTGCTATTTAGGTTATTGTATTTATTCTATTAGTCATGTTCATTAAGAAAAAGCAGATGCCGGTTCATTTCATAGCAAAGGAAAACTACACTAAATAATAGAGGGACTAGCATACAGTGTATTTAAGTCAGCCATCACTAGAGGGAGGAAAAAAGAAAGTGGACAAAAACCCTGGCCCAAAATCAATGTGAGGTTGTGGTATAGTCTATTTTACGGCCTCAGAGAGGATCCTATATTTAAGGAAGTGACCTTGACCCAACTGAAGAATGCAAGAGTCCTACACACCCAGCACCCGCTGAGCTCGAGTTACAGACCTCTTCATCAGACAATATACTGACGCTGCCTTCTACACGTGTGAAAGTGCAACAACCTCTGCAGCGGCTGATGTGTGAAACACCAGCGCAGAGCTACACACGCTGCTAAAGTCAGAACGGTAACCAGGCTTGATTAAAACGCAATGCAACAGGAAACAAACTGAAAAGAGGAATATACATAAACTGTAGTTATTACTGAATGAGAAAAGATTAATTTACATAAGCCTGCTTGAACCTGGCATAAAGTTGCAAGCAATGCAAAGCACATCTGCAGCATGAAGACAAACTGTGGTTGACAAGTTGTTTTTAAATTGCTTTTAATAGTGCGCACATCACAGTCTGAAGCTATGATGATATTTCAACTTTTATACATTTTTTTAGGTGTGCTATTTGATAGCAATTTTTTTCGTTTGAAAGCCACATTTCTAGTATTCGCAAAACTGCATTTTTCCATCTCAAAAATATATATTGAAATTATGACCTATGCTCTCAATGTCAAATGCAGAAACGTTAATTCATGCGTTCATGACCTCAAGGATAGATTATTGTAATGCTTTATTGGATGGTTGTTCTGCACGCTTAATAAACAAACTCCAGCTGGTCCAAAATGCAGCAGCTAGAGTTCTTACTAGAACCAGAAGTATGACCATATTAGCCCGGTTCTGTCAACACTGCACTGGCTCCCTATTAAACATTGTATAGATCTTAAAATCTTAAAATAAAGCCCTCAATGGTTTATCAGTACTTGAACAAGCTCTTATCACATTATAGTCCCTCACGTCCAATGCGATCTCCAAACTCTGGCCATTTGATAATACCTAGAATATCAAAATCAACTGCGGGCGGCAGATGATTTTCTTATTTAGCGCCTAAACTCTGGAACAATCTACCTAACGCTGTCCGGGAGGCAGACACACTCTATCAGTTTAAATCTAGATTAAAGACACATCTCTCACATCCCTACACTTAACAAATTTCTATAATCCAAATCTGTTAAAGGACTGTTAGGCTGCATTAATTAGGTCAACCATAACCAGGAACACTTCCTATAACACCTGATGTTCTTGCTGCATCGTAAGAAGAATGGCATTGACGCTAATATTAGTCTGTTCATTCTTATTCTGAGGTCACTATAGCTGCCAGATCCAGTCCATATCCAGCTCAGATGGTGGTTCAACACCTAGAGATGACCTCTACAGGCCTGAATGTCATTGGAGACCACATCGACTAGATGAGCCGCAGAGACGATCATCAGTAAAGAAGTCCTCGCCTAGACCACAGGAACCAGATGAGTCCTTTGCAAATCTGACTTTGCTGCAACATGGAACTTTTGCACTATTGACACTATTGTCCTATTTAATACTGTAAAGTTGCTTTGACACAACCGGTATTCTTAAAAGCGCTGTATAAATAAAGGTGACTTGACTTGACCTACATCTTGGATGCCCTGTGGCAAGCAGATAAACATAACATTTTTGGGTGAACTATCACTTTAATAAAATCACCGAACAGAGGATGAATGAAAGAAGAATTGTTTGTGTGAGTGCTGCTATAGCTTTTGTAATTGGTCAGAATAAATTACCATTCTGAAATTTATTTTGGAACAGTTCTACTGTTCTACTAAATGAATAAACAGACAAAGTGATGTGTTTGTCCGGAAGTCAGTAGAAATAATCGCTCATGTCAAAACAGAAACAGCTGTGGAAAAGCGATAGATTGATGTGTGCGAGGAACATATTACCACTGTCACTCTCTCCGGCACTGATAACAGCCACCACGAACTCTCAGAAAAACACTAAGAATAACATTCCAACGCTGGACTGCCACACATTGCACAATTACAGTAAATTTAAAAGCCACTTTTTACATAATCTAAAATAACTCTGTGGTGGATTGGCCAACCGTTCAGGATGTTCCCCCGCCTATGTCCTGAGACACTGGGATAGACTCCAGCATCCCAGTGACCTTACACTGGATAAGTGGAGAATGACTGTATGGATGGTAAATTATACAAATACACCTTTGTGAGGGTAGAGTCCACAGTGAATTTCATAAAGATGAGAATGAAGGTGTGAGGGGCAGATTTATGTTTGTGACACTAAAAAACACCTTGCATGCACATGTATACTATGAAAATTATTTGAGGGTGTCCATAGCAGAACATTACTGAACATCTAAATACATGACTGAACAGATGCATGCTTAGAAACTTCTCTTTAGGCTGCTGTGTCCATGTTACTAAGCACCATTGCAAATATTTGGTACATTTGCTTGGTGCTGGGTGTTAACTTCCCATTTCTCACAGCAAATTCACTATACATACAGAAAAAAATGCATTTCTGAACTGATGCATACAGACTTAATAATATTGGCCAGTCAAACGCAGCTCCCAGGAGTCAGGGTGGACACATTTTGATCCACTCACTAGCTGTGCTGTTTACAACAAAAAGTCAAGACACTCAATCTTCGAAAGACATGCAATTAATTAAAGATGACTACAACTATATATTCAACTTTATTCTTAAAATTTTAAATAATTAATGGTTAGTTCACCCAAAAATTATTTATACATCATACTGAACGAGTAAATAATTGATGTATGGTTTATTTGGATTGGACAATATTTGGCCGAGATACAACTAGTTAAAAATCTGTCGAAATATTGAGAAAATCATCTTTAAAAGTTGACAAAATGAAGTTCTTAACAATGCATATTATTAATCAAAATAAAGTTTTAAAATATTTACGCTCGAAAATTAACAAAATATCTTCATGGAACAGGATCTTCTGACTTTTGGCATAAAAGAAAAGTCGATAATTTTAAAAATACATGCAATGTATTTTTGGCTATTGCTACAAATATACCTGTGCTACTTGTGACTAGTTTTGTGGTCCAGGGTCACATTTTAAACCCATGAGACTTAAATAACCTAAGAGATTTCTGTCCCTCCACTGAAAGTCCAGGTAACTGAAACGTAGAAGACTAAAAAAAGATCATAAAGTCATTGTAAAACAAATCTATAACAGTTCGATCCAGGTCTTGTGATATGATCACAGTATATGATTTCATTACATAGTGTTTTATTAACATCTAAACAATCAAAACACATGGAGTACATCCGATAATGCAAATACTGAAGCTTAAATGTGTCACACATTTTAACAAACCTCACTGGCTCGCTCCCATTATTTTTTGGATCTTATTTTTGGTTGCGTGGACTTTTGATGGAGGGGCAGAAATCTCTGGGGTTTCATTACAAAATATCCTTATTTGTGTCTCAAAGATTAACCAAAGTCTTATGTGTTTGGAATGACGTGAGGGTGAGCAAATAATGACAAAATGTTCATTTTTGGGTGAACTATCCATTGAACATCATGTAAAAGGTGAACAACAGCTGGTTTCTTCACATGTCATTCTGTCTGAGTGGGCATCTCTATATCTGCAAAACAGACCCAATAATAATAAGTCTGGCTATACTGGACTTGATCAGACACTAGAAGTGCCTTTCTACAAGAATTTATGATGACTGATCAAGAAAGAGGGTCTCTTTCAGACACACTAAAGCTGGGAAGGCATGTTAATTGTGATGTTAAGTATTGGCCTTAAGGTATGTGTCTCTGACACAGCTGTTCATCAGCATTCATAAAAACAGACCCATGAGAGCTTTAACTACCCCTCAGGACACCTAAAACCACTGACACGCAGTGTGTCTTTAAAGGGACAAGACAAGTTCTCACCTGTCTGAAGTGACACGCTGAGGCCTTAAGGCTCACTGCAGCGCCTGATGAGATAATCGAGTGCTGACAGCTGCCGTCACAGCTCTAGAGATCTATCGGCACTCACACCAGCTCATATAAACCAATAACTGGGCCAACTGCCCATTGGCTATTTAGAGAAAGTGATGCTGACTGAAACCAATCATAAAGGCCACAGACAGAGGAACAGAAACTGTCGTTAGTCACCAGCTCAGATCTTTAACCACTACAGCACAGCATACTGGCATAATGCAAGTGATATCTTCTTTCCTGAAGTTATCACTTGCATCACTTGCAAGATTGCAGATTGCAATCTTCACGTCCTGCTTGCTCACAGATTTCGAAAAACCTCCACACAAGTGGCATGTTTCTGAATGAATCGAATGCCGCGGCCCGCGTACACACTTCTGGAAAAAAAGCGGCCGGTATAAAAACGAAAACCGGCCGATCGCGCGTTAGATGCACAAACCGGCCGGTTTCGATTTATAGCCGGACAACCGGTGCATCCCTAGTTGCTAGGTCTAAAATGCCTTCGCTACTAATTCCAAAACGTCATTTTAGACCTAGCAACTAGGGATGCACCGGTTGTCCGGCTATAAATCGAAACCGGCCGGTTTTTGCATCTAACGCGCGATCGGCCGGTTTTCGTTTTTATCCCGGCCGCTTTTTTTCCGGAAGTGTGTACGCAGGCCGCGGCATTCGATTCATTCAGAAACATGTCACTTGTGTGGAGGTTTTTCGAAATCTGTGAGCAAGCAGGACGTGAAGATTACAATCTGCAATGTCTGCAAAGGACAGCCGCTTTCCTGTGCTCGCTGACGTTGCGCAAGCGTACCTGTCCTCGCCCTACACAAGCGCGGACAGCGAACGTTTGTTCAGCTCAGCTTCTCACGTGACAGATGAAAAAAGAAACAGACTCACTTGTGACAAAGCTGAGATGCTTCTTTTTGTAAAAAAAAAAACAAGCATTAGGGGAGAGTGGGGACGGTTGCAACACTTTTTGCATTTCCTTTCGTTTCTCAGAGACTGTTTGTATAAGAAAGCTGAAATTTTAATACAATAAAGCCGCATCTGTCAGCTACTCACCCATATTGCTGCAACATGAGTACATATTATAATATACGTACACTTTACACTTAAATAGACAAAGTGAAATGTTGCAACTGTCCCCACAATAGGGGACTGTTGCAACATTCAATAAAATGTAATGAAATCATTCTTAAATATAATTTTGCAATTTCTTTATTTTATTTGTTCACAGTCATGGTCTTCAATAAGGTAAATTGGCTGTAAAAAAAAACAAAAAAACAAAGAATAGTAAATTAAAAACATTGTTAAGTAACAAGTAGATTTTTTACCTATTTACTTAAAAAAGGAGAGAAAACTATTAAAGGGGTTCATTAGTATTAGTATTATCATTATAAAATTACAATTATGTAATGTTATGGCAAGCTTTTAAATCAATATTGTGGTAAGGGACAGCATGTTGGGATGGTTGCAACAGTGTGCCCCTACAGTGATAGCCATGATAAAAATTGGTATATTAGCTTGACAACCTATCATTGGCACTCGCTAGCTATGCCTATTAGAAACTAAGAACGCACTGATTAAAATGTTTTTACAATTCGTCACACAAACAACTTAGACACTATGACCAAAAATCTAATCTTTAAAAAAGTTACTTTTTTAACAAGAAAATGATTTTGGGTAGAAGGAATGATCACATGTGACTGATTTCTTCCAGGAAGTATGAGGGGCCAATAAAGCATGTGCAGTACGAATATTATCACTGTATCTTATTCCTGCTTGAAGAAATAAGCAATGTTGCAACTGCCACACGTTGCAACTGTCCCCGCTCTCCCCTACTTTACTTTTGAAAAGCCAAAAATAAAAGTCTGTTCTGTTAAGAATGATTATTATTATTTTACATTAAAATACCTGTTGGCTTACTGTTTACATTAACATTATTTTATCAAACAATAAACCTTTCTAAACAGAACTGTTACAAATGAAATTTGATTGGATTTTAAAAGATCAAATAAATTCTCAAAAGTTGTATGTAATTATATGATTATCACTATTTTTAATCATAAATTTGTTTTAAATCATAAAACACAGAATCCAAAAAACAAAAATATAATACAAATAATAATAAATAAATAAAAAAAATTGTGAAAAAAAAAAAAAAACATTTCACTGGGCATCGGGACTACTACTGTTAACATTTTTAAATCGTTAAAGTTGTATTAGTTCAGTTAATTAGACATCCTTTTTAATAAACCATAAAATGGAACAAGAATTGAAATATTGTAGACAAATCGGTTGCAAAAATATTCATTTAAAATTAATGGCTATAAAAAAATAACCATATTTCAGCTGAACAGCTGCCATATTGTTTAAAAAAATGTAAAAATAAATAATCAAATAAATTCATAAAAGCATGACATTACTTTTGCATAATAAAAAAGTAAAAATAACACCAACAATAATAATAATAATAATAATATTATTAATAATAATAAAAAATAATAACAATACAATTATCTTTAACATTATGTTATCACACAATTTCTAAACCATAAACATCGGTTGTTGCCAAAAACAGTTGCAAATTACAGTTACAAAAATTGTTCTAAATTAAATTTAATTGGATTTTAAAAGATCAAATAAATTCTTTAAAGTTTTATGAAATTATATGATTATCACCATTTCTGATTCATTTGTATCAACTCATGAAACTGAATCCAAGAAAATAAATAAATAAATACATAAAATTTGACTGGAAACTACTATTGATAAAATTTGAATAAATTATTAAACTGTTAAAGCTGTATTCATTAAGTTGATTAGACATCTTTTTATTTATTACAATTTTATGAAACCACAAACGGAACAGAAGAATTGAAATAAAAACAGAAAAGACTGCTCGAGCTCACCGTTAACAGAATTAATAACCAAAGCATTTTGGGTTTTTATTGTAGAAATAAATATTGTAGACTGTATTTGATCAATAAATAAGCTGCAAAAATCATTTGAAATAAATTGGTATAAAAATAATCATATTAGGATACACATTGTAGACCTACTGTATGAACATAATATGACAGCTGTATGTGTACAAGTCAATATTTGATTTGTTTATTATCCATTCTCATTTTATTGTTTGTTAAAGGAACTGTATGTAAGAAATGTATGTCAGTTAATCATAAAATGGCCCTGACATGTCACTAGACATTAAGAAATCATGTTCATTTCAAATACTTATATCACTGACAACAGTGGTCCGGCCAGGATATTGTCATTTAAAAGTGAGAGTTGCAGCCCTCAACTGATGTTATTGTTGTCATTTTGTGTTTTGGTCTGAGGCTCCACCCTCCAGCTATCAACCAATCACGAAGTCAGTAGAGTTTCGTGATCCGGGTTGCCAGCTCAGCTGCAGTTACGAACGTATCGGATAAAACATGTATAACGTTACGAAACCTAAAAGACCTCGTTATGAATCCGAAATACGTCGTGACAAAGTCCGAAATAAAACAAGGATTTGTATAGGAGATGCCTTTGAAAGATGGAGAAGACGGAGAAGAATTTGAAGATAGACGCCAACGTTGCTAATTTTCTCCTGGACAGGTAAGATTCATCTATGTTTGGCTAACTTTGCTTCTGCTTCTGTAGGCTACACAGTGGAAAAAGCTTTATATCGCACCACTAGCAGGGTATGAAAACAATCTATGTTCCGACTGAAATGTGGTATTACACCGTATCTACACCAGACGCGACAGTTATCGCGCAGCAACAGCTAAAGTCTGTCTACAATGGACGCGACAAAGCGACCGTTGCAGATCATTTAAACTTTGTGTGAGCACGTCATAAATAGAACGCGGCAGCAGATTACTGTCGGGGATTTGCCGTGTCGCGCCCCATCCAGTGTAGACCGCATAAGGCTCCGATCACACTGAACGCGTTTTTGCAGTGAGAGGCGCCTTTTTTGAATGGTTTTCTGTTGGCAGTGAGCGTTCTGCGCGCTGCTAATGCTCCCCGGGCGCTTCGCATTTTCGCCGCCTGCTGCGCCTCGCGTTTTTGCAGAAGCGCTCTGAGCGCCTGAAGTTGAAAAAAAAAGCAACTCTGAGTAGAGCTGCACAATTAATCGTTAAAAGATCGCGATCTCGATTCGACCCCCCTCACGATCTTAATCCAGCATTTATACGATTCAGCCAATTATATTTTATTTCTATATTACAAAACTTTTGCTAGCCTAATTACAGCACAGACTGCTGTGAGCTGAAACAGTGACAGATTCGCTGTTCTCTCCAACATTACATAACCATCTAAACTTCATCTTCAGCGCACATTCTGTCAGATGCAATTCATGGCGCCTCTGTCTCAATATACTGTACAATTCACATAAAATGATAACTCAGCGGCAGAGTTCCACTCACGCAGCGGCGTAATGTCCACTGGGGACACGCTTTTCAAAATCCCATTTGTGTCCACCCACTTTCAAATGGTTTTGTTAAAGTAATTTCTTGTATTGTAGAATGCACGCTCAGCGCTGCCGAGAGTTTCGCGGGATTGTTAAAACGAAAGTAAAACCCGGACGCGCTTTCAGAAGCAATTTTAATACCCTGCGTTTAGAGAGCGACTCCCTAATGCGCTCAAATTAAGCTACATAAAATATCTAGGCTGTTATTAGTATGTGGGCTATAAGTTGTGTAGTTGTGTAGATAGCTCTGTATCATGCTTGGAAAATTCAGTCTCTATTAGCACTTTGAATATTGAAAGAGTAGTACTTTGATCGTGTCAGATTTATGGACCGGCAGAGCAATGGAACAATATATGAGCATGACGATCTATTAACCCCTTAACTGTTACTCCCATTTTTGAACAGAGACGTGAAAATGAAGAATTGAATCTTAAATCTTTATAATTCATAGACAAGAAAATTTAGTAATATGAATTTGATGTACATTTTCCATGTTAATTCAATGTCTGATTTTAAAATGGCGTTCCAAAGGATGCATTTTGAAATTTTAAGTTTTCATCTGATATATCATTTCTTATTATTTCTAATGTGTAATAGGGAAAAAAGGCAACAAGAAAGTCTGTCTGAGTAAAAGGTCAGAACTCCTGTTATGAAGTAGATTTTTGAGGTGCACTCTTGTCATAAATGAATCTATGAAACTCTTGTCATAAATTATTTTCCTACATAATTTGTAACACAAAAAAATGTCAAATATCTATTTAGGAGCCTTAGACCTTTCCAACGATATATAGTTTGTCATGATTAGATTAGGATTTATTTGTAAAATGGTGAAGTAAACTTGGGCATTCCACAGAGTGGACGTTGACAGCTATGAAAAAATGGTTGACACAAAAATAGGCAAGTGTTTCTAGCTAAGAATCTTTAAATGGCTTTACTCTGACATAATACCTTTGTATGTTTATTTTTTAATGTTTATTTTTTTTGTTTACATTATTACATTATTTTTCATTACATTTCTTTAAATTTAAAGCAAAGTTTATTTTGTCTTATTTCACTGCTATTTTACTGTTGTTTGTAAACTAATGTTCAGGGGTAAATCTTTAAAATAAAAAAAGTTCTCCAGAATCGTGAGAGAATCGTGATCTTTTTCTGAGCAAAAAAATCGTGATTCTCATTTTATTCAGAATCGTGCAGCTCTAACTCTGAGCGGAAAAACGCCCAACGTCATTCGCGTTTTTTCCCATTGTCCAATCGAATGAATGGAGAGGCGGGCCTTCTGTTGTGGTGACGAAAGTTTACCGTTTCTTAAAAAGTCCGGAGACTGCAATAATGGAGGAGAAACTTTTGGTGTCTGTCGTGGGTAACCCAGAGCTGTATTTTTTAGGGTTTCTGCTAATATGACAGTTTACTTAACAGAAAAAACAAAGATTTTAGAACGCTTGCACTATAATCCTTTGATTTGACTGACAGGACAGCTGTTTTGGTCGTTGCCTAGCAACATAAAAAAACCGCAGCACACTGCTCTTTTTTTATTTTAAAGTCACCAAAAAAGGCAGTGCTGTACGCCTCACCTTTTTAGAACTAAAAGACGCATTCGGTGTGATCGGGGCCTAATAGGTTCTATTGTATTTTGTCGCGCCGCTCGCGTCCGGTGTAGACACGGTGTTACAGTACATCTTTACGAAATATTTGGCTAATCGTCATTAGTAAATTTTTGCGATACATAATTACTTCGCAAAACATCTCTCGTGAAGCAACAGAAGAAAAAAAAAATACTGTGTAGGACTCGTCACTTGCCATTGGAAGCTCCTTGTAGCAGCCTAGGTTCCTGCTGGATCCTACAGCTTAGCTGGCAACCTGGAGTCAGGGGGGAGAGGGAGAGGATACACCGTTCTACAGTATTTTGAAAGTGATTGCAGTACCAGTTTTGGCCACAATCCTACGCACGGTTCCTTTAACTTTTCAAATTCAAACAACTTGAATTACACACTATGGTTAGAAGTGATGCTCATTGTTTTGTTTTAAACTAACATCCTGTTTCCCTCGAAAATAAGTCACATTACAGAAATAAACCGCGTTGTGAAGGTGGTTTCATGCTGACTTTATCAGATGTTGGACAACCCCTTGATTTAATGTTTAACACAATTAGTGCCACTGGAGACTAGAGTCATGCTGTGATGTTTCTGTGGTAAATATTCCTAACAGCTCACTTCCTAAACCAAGCGGCTGTGAAACTGACAGTCTGTCTGTTGACTCATGTGTGAGTAACGGCAGACAGACATCCTGCATTTGAGCCGTGTGTCCCAAAGACAAAAAACAAATATCGTCCCAGACTCAACCTGAGCGCTGTCATCGTTTCTTTCATTCACTGTAAGCACAGATCTCAATCAAATAGATTTTTAAAGCGCTGGATCCCAGCGTGTGGCGTCTCTCAGTGGAATGTAGTGCAGTAGTAGCAGCTCCCGCTCTAGCCCAGCATGCAGTGATGTCATTTCCTGTTTGAAAGGCTCTTCACTGCCATAAAAGGGAATTTCAGCTATCTGCAGGCGCAGAGGAGCACGTGCTCTCTCACACACACACACACACACACACACACACACACAAGCAGCGTTGCATCCTGTGCAATTACAGCTGAGCTCAGGAAGGGAGGGATTGTTTAGCTCATGGAAAAGCAGGGAATTCAAATCCCAAGTAAACGCGGATGAGTCCAGTTATGACACATAATGTAAAGAAAACAATTGTATGGCCTTATTAAACTAACATTCATCTGTCTATAACTATTTGGCCACTCAAATATTCACAACTCAGATATAACTGAGTTAGTATGTCTATATCCACAGTTTGACTTATCTCCACCAACCTACAGTATAGAGTTAAAGCATAGGACAGAGTTACTTCTTGGCTTGAGTTTTATTGTTCTCATAATGCTCCTTCCTGTAGTTTGAACCCTCCCTGTTTAGACAGGCCCAGATGAGGAAGTTCCTGACCAGTGCTGCAATTACAACTTCACTTCCGCTACTGAGACACAACAGTTTACATAAACACTCATATCTGATATTAAGATCCATAACTAATCAACATCTACTTCTAGTGTTCACTTTAATTACACAAAGTTCTCACAAAATCTCTTCAGTAACGTTAAACACACTCACCACTTAATGTCTAATTTAAAAGTGTTATAATAGTAATAATAATAATAATAATAATAAAGTAAAAATAATTATTATTATCATAAGTGCTGTAAAACGATTACTCGTGTGATTAATCACATCTAAAATATTTTTTGTACACATGTGTGTACTGTGTATATTTATTGTGCATATAAAAATACACACATACAGTATATATTTTGAAAATATTTACATGTACATATTGTTTAATTCACATATTTTTTATTATATGCAAATATTTTAATATGGAAACAAAATTTTTCTTAAATATACACATGCATGTGTGTGTATTTATATATACATAATAAATATACAGCACACACATAATGATGTAAACAAAATGTTTTATTATGGATGCGATTATTCAGATTAATCGTTTGATAGCACTAATCCTTTTAATTTACAGTAATACATTATTAATATTATTGATATTATTTCTACTATAATATTACTCAAATAATTACAATAACAAAAAAAACTAATTATTTTATTACACATGCTTTTTCATTATTAAAATTTTTTTTAATGGAAAATACAGAATTTTGTAAAAAATAAAACAGAATTTCAGATGAAATAAAATTTATTTCATAGGCCCCTAAACTTTTATTTCAGTTAAAATTTTAATTTAAAAAATATATATTTTATATATTTCATAACTTGAATTAACTAGACATGCTTTATGATTACTAAAATTTAATTTACCCATTAAATGATGTCCAGAAATATCAATACAGAAAAAAAATGGAATCCAGAAAAATGTAAACAGAAAAAAAAAATATATATATATATTTTTATTATTAAAAATTAAACCATTAAAATGAAATCCTAAACAAATTAAATGGAAAATACAGAATTTGGTAAAAATAAGGCATTAAGAGATTTCATAGGTCCCTAAACTTTCATTTCTGTTAAACTTTTAATATTTTTTACAATAATTTTATATATTTTAAAACTTGAATTAACTAGACATGCTTGATGATTACTAAAATTTACTTAACGCATAAAATGGTGCCTAGAAAAATCAATACAGGGAAAAAAAAAAAATGGAATCCAGAACAACAACAAAAAAAAAAAAAAAACGATTTTGGAACAAAGCTAAAACAAGATTTCAGAGGTTTCAGAGATGCTGAATCCACAGTAAAAGAACACAGTGAATAATTTTGATATAGTCACACATAATAGCACAATCCTCAAAATAAAGCACTTCAAAACATGGAACATGCTAAAAGGCCAAGGGTTACATCAAAATAGAAAGTTTTGGCCTGTACGATAGTTACTGATTTTTATGCTATCAAGGGTAATTGAACATTACAACATATAATGTGCAGTAGAAAAGACCTGGCATTGAAGGAAAATTCAAATATTCCACTAAAGCCATATGGTGATCAACATAAAGTCCATCATACTGAAATATATCAGCTGGTTTTATTACATTTCTGACAAACATGTCTGATTACACTTGTGACGTGCACCACAAGTGTAAAACACATTCATCCATCCGCTGTTTGATGTGATGTTTCCCACGCTCCAGCAAGTACAAACGGTTTTTGTGGTAAGTTACGACTAAGACTTACTTTTGGTTTCACTAAACTACTCCAAGTTACTGCAAGTACAGCCAATATCAGAAATCTCAGTCCTTTGATGTCACAACAGACAACGAAGGCACCAGATCAGTCTGAGCTCCTGTAATTGAATCTGTCTGACCGCTTTAGTGAACATGACCTCTCAGTCACACACACATATGCTTCCTGCAGGTCCAGAACTGTAATTGAGCAACTGCAGAGACAGGAAAGAGCTTCAGGAAGGCCTGAGGTCTCCTCAAGGACATACATGCATGCCCTTTGGACATTTTGTAATATACGTCTGCAGAATGTGTCTGTGAATTTTCCGCGTAAACAGATAATTTATTATATCATTTTGAGTGGAAGTGTATGTCTCTTTAGACGCAAATGAGCTCCCTGCCCCCTTTTCCAGATTAGAGCTGTAGCTTTTAAGTTTGTACACCAGATAATCTGCTAAAAAACATCTGATTGGTTTTGATAAACATGTCTATTGTGCTGAAATCATATTGGTTTAACTTCTGACACGTTTCAATGCACACACATCCGAAGCACACGGCTGTAACGGGGCATGCGAGTACTAAACTAGTTCTCTTTCATGTCTTATTGCACTTAAAATGTTAAATACACAAGTTTGTGTTAAAAACCACACATGAGTTACAAAAACAGTCTGTGAAGGTTAAAGCTGGGAAAGAAATGGCATGTTTATATTAGATCTGTGTGGCAGCAGCATAATATACAGTAAATAAATCCACAGCTCTCTTGTCTCCTCTGATGCTGGGACTTTTGCCATGGCGTTACAACTGATACATCGTTGCTGTTTGTGAAAACAAAATAGGTGGAAATATACAGATTAAGGGGCTGAAATTAGGGCTGGGCGATATGGCAAAAATGTAATCTCGATAATTTTTTCCCATATTGAACGATAACGATACATATATATTTATTTCGATATAACCTGTTGATGTTGCCAGCTTTAAAATAGTGACAACAATGACTAAAGCCACAGAAATTAAAGGGTTCATTAAATTACATTTTAAAGCATAGTTTATTAACAAAAACAGATTACAGATTTGGCCTTAAAAATTAAAACAATTTACTAAAATAAATTAAAAATTAAAAGTTGTGACAGAGTATGGTAAATGAGAGTAAATGTACAAAATGTAAACATAAAATTATTGTAAAAATATAATTTGTAACACAATTATTTTTTTATTTATTATTTATTATTATTAACACAATTTTCTCTATTATAGGTTGAGCTATTTAAATTAGAGGCAACCACTGCATTTTGAAACAATCTACAGTATAAATAACAAAAAATTACGACACAAATTCGTCGCAAAGTGTGGTAGGAAATGAACTTTGTACTGTGACGTGCACACACACGCTGCACGCTGATTGGCTGTTGTCGCATATTTCTGCTGTGTGATTGGCTCTTAGATTAATCCATATCGAGCAAAAAATGTCTAGAGCTTATCATCGTTATTAACAAATTTTATCGCGATTCGATATGATATCGTTTATCGGCCCAGCCCTATAGCTGAAATATAATATTATAATAATATATATCCTTTTACCATGTCACCAGACAAACGAAATCTGACGCACATTTTTTTTTTCACATGCTTGCAGAAAAAGCTTTTTTCATGTTTTCTGTGTTGGGAGATGCACTGGGGACCCAATTATAGCACTTAAACAGGGAAATACTCAGATTTTCATGATATGTCACCTTTAAATGACACACAGAAAGCTGAGTGTAAAATAACACAATGATACGATACATTTGAAAATACTTGATTTTTAACAAAAATTTAATTCTTGTTTTAAATTTTTTTAACCCTAAATCATGTTATATTTCTGAGCTTCTACAACCTTATTCATACTGTATCGTGTCTTGAATTGAAAATAGACCATAAACACTTGCACAACATTAGCAAATGTGTTTCCAAAATACATAAAAATGACTTCTCTGTGACTGGATCACTTTAACGGATATCACTAAAGGAGTGGCAGGTGTCTCACATTATTGAGCAAATAGCCACCCAAAGACTTCAATGAGACATTAAAACATGACAGACGACTGAGAAACAGGAGTTTCCCTATGATTCAGCGAGTCATTTTTTTCCCTTGCTTCAAGCATTTCTTCAGCATGACTTCCACACCCAGAGTGGACAGTCCCTCTCTAAGCACTTGGTCTATGATGAAGCCCAGCATCCTCACTGAACCTCAACAGCATCTCCTCCCAAACTTCTTCTGTTTCTGCTGTCACACATTTTACGGTACAGCAGTTCTGGGACATCCACAACTGTGAAATACTCTGGAAAAACCACAACACATAAACAAAGAAGAACTGCTAATTGAAGAGAAATTATCACAAGCAAAACACTGTATTGAACAGACATGCAGCACAGAAGGATCAAAACAAATACACGTCACACAGTGCAATAAATCAAACTAACCCAACTGCAAATCAATAGAGCTGTATTGATGTGGAAGCGAAGGTCAGAGCAAAGCACATGGGTTGGTCTGAATTCACCAGGCTTCATGAGGAATTACTATTCAGAAACGCTGTAATTCAGAAAATTTAGTGTTTGCTGTTATTAGTACATTTTAAAGCAGATGTGGCTTGGTATATCAATATTATGGCATCTAACGAAATGCCAAGAAATGCCAAGCGGAAAAAAAAACCCTCACTGAAACATTACAATAATTGCAAATATATAATGAATAGTTAAGCCCCAAGGTCCTATTGTGCTACTCTGAACTGCTCAACGTGGACTACAAGGCATTAAGGTATTTCTGTAAAGCATGCTTTGAAACATTTTGCAATACGAAAAGCGTTAAACCAATAAAGGTTACTTGACTGAATTTGACTAATACCGTAGTTGATTTCTTCATGTATCTGGAATGTTTTCTCAATGTGTACTTGACGAAACACATAGTTAGGTGTGATTTGTCAGCAGTGCACTGCAAAAAACAGCTCTGTGTGCTCTGAGAGAGTGGTTAACATGCACTCGATTCTGAGTTCAAAGAGTTTCAAACAACGGTTTAACCATGTAGTGTTAAGTATGTCCATGCCACCATTTCTATCTTTGTTGGCAGGCTGCGGCGTTTCAGATCTGAGTGACATGTCGGTTCGCTACAGGATGGAGTCAGCTGTCATGATAAGTTTGTATGGCTAACATCATGTATGTGGGGCAACGTCTGATGGGCCGTTAGGCATGAAGTGCACTGTCTGAGTGTCATACAGCGGTCACACACACACCCTGTCAAATCATGTGGAAAATCAGCATGTACTGTATTTACACAGCACACAAGACCCAAGTTGCAGATTTGATTTCATGTAGAACTGAAACAAAATAAACCTCTGAATAATAAAAAATAAATAAATAAATAAAAAATGACCAAACAATGACGTGACGCGATTAAATAGAGGTGCGCACTAGGGTTGGGCGATGTCGACCAATTTGGCATCGTACGATGTCTAATCGTTTCCACCAGTGCTTAATTTGAGCGGGATTTTTAAAGCTTTTTTTTAAGTTCAAAATCGCTCCCATTGATTGCTTACTGCTTAACCCACTCTCTCCAAACGCATTTAATGAGCAGCGGAATGTTTAGGAGAAAGTGTAATATCACAAATAATACCAAATCAAGCGAAATTTTATTATGTATTAACATTATAAACACTATAAACATAGCTATAAGTTAGTTACCCTGACTCCAAAACGAATCATTTAAATGTAACGGTGTTCAGAATGAAACTAAGTTAAGAAACCAAAACAAAGCGAAACTAAAAATACCAGGCGTTGGGCTCACGTCAGTGATGCGCGGGTCAATGTATAAACAACCCGAACCCAACCGACGTTTTCATCTAACCCGCCCGCAACTCGGACTGCAAAAAATACAGAAAATATTGTACCCGACCCGCATGTTTAATATTGGCAATCAGCGATTAGCCTATATGCAGCTATGCGGTGGAGATGCGTCATTTGGCATTAGGTAATTTTGTCAAAAGAAATGTTCTTGATTACAAGAACAGCCCACTATTTGCCTGCAGTTCTTTCATTTATAGGTTTACAAAATATTTTTTTGTGAATATTCTCAATGAATGACCAAAAGGACAAGAAGCAGGCATTTTTCCACAGCTTGATTTGCTCATATGCGACCCTGGACCACAAAACCAGTTGGGTATGTTTGTAGCAATAGCCAACAATACATTGTAAGGGTCAAAATGATCGATTTTTCTTTTATGCCAAAAATCATTAGGATATTAGGTAAAGATCATGTTCCATGAATATATTTGGTAAATTATCTACCGCAAATATATCAAAACTTAATTTTTGATTAGTCATATGCATTGCCAGGAACTTTATTTGGACAACTTTAAAGGCGATTTTCTCAATATTTTGCATCTTTGCCAAAAGGTTGTACTTAAACACACCACAGAGACTACAGCCAACAACCTGAGAGGAAATAACTCTCCATACCAGCAGATGCCAGTAATCTGTATTTGTCATTCAAAAACCGGAAGAGCTAGGGCTGCAAATATACAGGCTGACAAATAGGTCAGCAGGCTCTCAATGATGGCCTGATATTGGCCGACGGTCAGCTCTGTGTGTGATGGCTTTAAGCCGCCGCAGTGCCATCAAACTGTGAATTCCCACAGTGGTGTGTGAGGTCTGAGCATCTGATGACTTCTGCAGGAATGCTGAACATCTGTTGACATGTAATCTGCAGGACAAATCCAGCCGCTTTAATCTTACTGCACACATTAGCACAGAATTACCACACAGCCATATCAGCACCATGATAAAAGACTTCAAAAAGCCTCAACAAATGTGAGCGCAAATACTGACGTGCTGCTACTTCAGAGGATTTCTGTTCCTCTTCCTCTTACACTAAAAGTAGGCATATAGTGAAAGACTGACTACTGAAAACAGGCCCACGATGTGAACAAATGTAATAAAGTAAGCAGACAGAAAAGCTCTGTGTGCGTGTGTAAACTGATCCCGGTTTAATCATATTTAGTGTAAACGCCATCTGATGATGATCTCTTGCGTAAAAGATCTGGCATTTGAGAGGCGTATCCGCTCTAATGTATGACTAATGTGTGCTCAAATGCTACTGCTAAGTTATATTATATGTATAGAGAGAGCAGATCACAAGAGATTGTAAAATCTGAAAACATGAAAGAAATGAGAAGCATAGGTCTGGAGAAACAAGTGGGAAGTTTAGTCATTTTTAAAGTAGTGTTGGGTGATATACTGAGATACTGCCAATACACAATGTTATCAAGGGGTCGAAAGGGATGCACAATAGTTTACATATTTGATCACCAATTTACTTATTTTCTTGCTTTTTTATTTTTATTATTTACTTAGTTTCACGGGTGGAGGGTGAACCATTTCCAGGTTAAACCTGTCTTTTTAGGCAAGTAACAGTAAAAAAAAAAAAAAAGTAAAAAAAAATGTCAATTTTTTTTAACTGATTTAACTCTTTAATGATGTTGTTTTAAATGGCTAATATAACTGCAATAATTAAGATTTTTAAATTGTTTTAAAAAAAAAGTGTCTTATACTCACATTTATGTGAACGAAAATGTAATAAAAATAGTAAAACTGTGCTGATTTACAGCTCAATTTTAATAAAATGTCATTAATGCTCAATTATTATTAATACTAATTACTAGTAAATACAAGGACAGCATTAATTCTTAAATAGAAATCTTTTGTAGGGCCCTCCGAAATCTTTCTAATTCCAAATTCCATTTTTTTCCATTAAAATTTTTCTTGTTCCCTTTTTTTTTTTTGTTTTATTTTTTTCTAGACTCCATTTTAATGGTTAAATTAAAAAATATGAATCAAAATTAATTTAAGTCTAATTAATTGAAATCATGAAATTTACACAACAGCAATTGTTTTTCTCAAATGTAGTATCATTCTTACCAATTTCTGTGTTTCCATTAATTTTCTGGATTCCATTTAATGGCTTCGTTAAATACTTAATAATATAATATAATACATAAAAATAATATATATAATAATGAATGATTAAAAGCATCTCTAATTAATTGATTTTATTAAAAATATATATTATTATTACTTTTTATCATAAATACTGTGTTGTGTTTCTACATTTGTCTGGTAAATAAATTCTGGTGAACACATTTCTGGTAAATATTCTTTAAAAAAATATGTTTTAAACAATAATTTTATTAGTAGTAGTAGTGGTAGTATCATTAAATTAAATAATATATTTCTGTCACAGTTTTTTTTTTCAAGTTAAAGCAAACTTTTATTTTGATGGGTTGCTGTAAAGACCTTGACGTTTCTGTTTATAAATGATATATGATATGATAAGAAACTGTAAAATGCTCATGAAGTGACTCTCAGAGCAGTTCTAGAGCATGTTTATGTGTTCATGTTGCGAGGCTGAAAAGACACCAATATTGACAAATTTCAATGACATTCCGGATGACACTGTAAATTTTATTTTCATGACTGGATTCCTTGTCACTTTTAATCAATTTAAAGCAGCTTTGCAGAATAAAACTATTCATATTTTTATGTATTTTGTATTAATTTTTTAAATTTTACTAACCCCAAACCTTTGAATGCTAATGTTTCACATTTTAGAGCAAATAAATGCAGTCTTGGTGAGCATAAGACACTTTCAAAAACAAAAAAGCCTCAATATTCTATACTACCTTATTAAAGCCTTATTCCATATTTTTGACCACTATACATGTATTATGTAGCCACAGGCCACCCTTGCTCTCTCAAGATCAGGATCAGTGTCAGCAAATGAGAATAACCCATACTGTGATTTTCATGAACTACTGTGAACAGGTGAAAGGTCAACAACGCAACAAATCAAGCAGTCAAAAAATGCTGTGTATTTATAGATTTTAGCTGAACTAGACAGCCCACACAGCTCTGACAAAGCCACGGTCAGCTGAACCAATGACAAACACTCATGCCAGACTATGAATAGCCAAAGCATGAACTTCACTCACAACTATCCTCAAATACTGTCGATCTATGCTGTTTTTTCTCGATGTCTCACAAATTGATTCATTAACAATTTATATGAAGGCCATTGTCAAAGGGCAAAGATTAGGGGTCCTCCGATTAGGATTTTTGAGGCCCAACACAGGAAGCAGTATCTGCTTTCTTTTTATCATCTAGAATTATTTATAGTAAAACTCCACTCATTTTTTTTAAGCATTTTATCAGTTTTTTAATCTGAGGGGTGGAGCGGAGCATTTTTTTTTTAGACATTTTTCAAGAATATCTGATTATCTCACCTAAATGTTAGATCATGCAGTGCACTTGTTTTTAGAATTGTGCAATTATTAAACAAATAAACACAGCACAAGCCTGATTTTCACAAACACATTTATCCATTATTTTAATTTCAAATCCAAACATTGTTATTGAAAATGCTTTTTCAGCATTGTGATTCGTGATACAGTATCAGTGCTGGAGTACAGTATCTTTCATAGACAAGTGTAAACACAATAAATATAAGCAACACATTATTCAGTGCTTTTCGCTTTTGCATTTACTTCTAAATTTATATATTAAGTTGCTCAAGCAAATGGCAAAACATTTAAACTGCTTCTGTTATCACAAAAATTCTAAATTTTTAAAAAAATACTATTGACAGAAAGGTTCTAGTGCCTTTTCTTTTGCATTTAAATCTTTATTAAAAGCAATCCTGTTGTTAATAAGGAACTTTGTTTTCCTCCCTCCATGAGTGCCACATATTATTGCCTTGTTTATCTAAAAATGCTCTCTTCCTTTAAACCTAGCCAAAAACCCATATGCGTTGACTGTGAAACACAGTAGACTTTAATTATATGCATTAATGGTGTAATCATGACATTTTCATGTCAACCCTTGTTCATATTTACAGAAAACAATGTGCTGTCACTTTAAAGTGATTATTGGCCAATAGCACCCCTAGCAAAGATAATGTTGTCCTGGGCACTTGCAATTAATCTTGTGGATTTTATCAATAACTCAACTAATTTAAAATGTTTAAACTAAGAGAAAGAGAAAACAAGCAGTGTTTTCCTCTGCTGTGTACTGAATGAATGAAGGAATGAATGAATGAACCTAGTCCTACATATCAACCCTGACTCGACCAATGGCATGAGGTCATCTGTTTATTCAAACAATGGTTGGCAGGGGGAGTACTCTAAAAGCTATTTTGAAAACAATGTTTATTTGTTTTAGTTTTGCAGTTTAGAGGCCCTACTGGCAATACATACTTATGCTTTAATAACCGTATACAGTATGTAAAATTGACAGCACATGCATCTTTCTGAATCTCTCAGACAGGTGTGCGTTTAACAGTTTGTCACGTTGATATGAGCTTAATATGCTTAATGTGCAACGGCATTCAGAAAAGCAGCTGTGAATAAACTTCAGTACTGAAAATAGATTAGCACAGGAAATCCGATCTCTCGTGGATAAAACATTTGAACGCTGTCCATCTTTTGTTTGGAGGAAACACTTGGCCACGATCAACATAATGGTGACATACAGATTATTTAAGACAATGTAGTGCTGCTCTCACTTTAAAAATGCACCAACAAAACACAAAAGATACATAATCTAATTTGCCTCTCAACCAAAAAAATATGACGGTTTTTAGAGCTTTACTCTCTAATGAAACTAGAGCTTGTACTGATCTGCATCTTCAGATGTGTCTAAAGAGGAGGATCTCATGGATCATGGGAAGATATGCCCAGTGACATGAAACCACATTCCTCTGGTCACTTTCCCACACAAACAGGAAGTCTTCAGTCGCTCTTCCGTCATGTGCCGGTCTTCTATGCAGCTATCTAAGAAATGCAGCTGTTGTCTCTCCCTAACACACAAAAACCATCTGCTACAGCACAGAGCTCCGCTCACTCCTTACACTGAGAGCCAAGCGTTACAGGTCAGCTTCTGGCTATTATTACCAGAGCAGACATAAGCGCTCAGATATGAAAGTCTCTATAGAACACATTGACATGTATGCATAACTTTTCTCCGCTCACACTTTAACGAGCATGTGCTCACACGGCAGTTCTGACATTTTTGGCCATCCCAAACATCTCACACCTCTCCTGATCCAGGCACTCAACACTGCTGTATACACTGTTGATGACACTTTGCGTAAAGCAGTCTTCCAACGCATGAGAAACTCTCCAAGCAGCCACTGCTGATGTCTGCAGATATTGCAGTTACACCAGGTCATGGATCTTTTGAGTCATTTCTTCAATCAGGACTGCAATTAAGAATAATTTATTTTGAGAGTCGACTGATCTAATCATGATTACAATGATAAATCGGATACAGATGGAATTGTGGAATCCAGTCATAAAAATGGAATTTACTGTATAACACGGAATGGCACGGAATTTTAAAAATTTTGGATGCATAAATCAAAAGTAGGTCAGTACTCTTAAATCAAAACACGATATGGGCTAGTGCCTGTGAATATTAAGCCACAAAAAAGCTATTTAAATATGAATCCTGCATGTCCTGCATTTCTCCGCAGATGCACAGTTTTGTTTACTACACTTATTGAAGCACGCATTAAGCTAGTGGTGTTTTCAACCAGTTTTCAAATCTCTATACTGCTCTGAGAGTCACTTCATGAGCATTTTACCATTTGTTTTGAGAAAAACTATTGTCATATCATGTAGAAACAGAAACGTAAGGGTCTTCGCAGCAACCCGTCAAAATAACGTTTTTTAACTTGAAGAAACTGACAGATATATTACTTAAGGTAGGCCTACATTATTAATAAAACATTATTTTTATTCATATTTGATAGAAACTTTTTTTTACCCGAATATATTCACCAGAAAATTCTAAATACACAAAAATATTTTTGAGAAAAAAAAAATTGATAAAATATTAATAAATTAATTTTGTCAAAATCAGTAAAATAAAATCAGGTAAAAAATAAATTAATTAATAAAATCATTTTATATATATATATATATATATATATATTAGGGATGGCGAAAACTAAAAAATTTCTTGACCGACCACCGAGCCTCATTAGCCGGTTGAAACCGGTTAACCAATTAGTTTAAAATATGGTACACTATTTGAAATAACAGCCATTTCGAGCCGCGCCTGCAATTTCGCAACTCTGTCGCATATGGCCGCGATCACACCGAACGCGTCTCTAAAAACGCGAGGCGCACAGCACTGCCTTTTTTTTGGTGACTTTTAATAAAAGAGCAGTGTGCTGCGTTTTTTTTATGTTGCTAAGCAACGACCAAAACAGCTGTCCTGTCAGTCAAATCAAAGGATTATAGCGCGAGCACTCTAAAATCTTCGTTTTATGCTGTTAAGTAAACTGTCATATTAGCAGAAACCCTAAATAATACAGCTCCGGGTTACCCACGATAGACACATAAGGTTTCTCCTCTATTTCTTGCAGTCTCCGGACTTTTTAAGCAACCGTAAAATTCCGTCACCACAACAGAAGGCCCGCCTCGTCTCCATTCATTCGATTGGACAATGGAAAAGAACGCGAATGACGTTGGGCGTTTTTCCGCTCAGAGTTGATTTTTTTTTTTTTAAACTTCACGCGCTCAGAGCGCTCCTGCAAAAACGCGAGGCGCCTGGGGCGCATAAGCAGCGCGTAGAACGCTCACTGCCAACAGAAAACCATTCAAAAGAGGCGCCTCCAACTGCAAAGACGCGTTCGGTGTGATCGCGGCCTAAGAAGCTCATTTGAAACATTGCCACGGCTCATTTAAGAAAATGACAGCTCCGAAGAGAGGCTGCTTTAGTTGAGGTAGTGTTAACCATAATAAAGAAAGATGATGATCATCATCACCTTATCGGTTACCACTGAAATGTAGATGTAATGTATTTCCAAATCTAAGCCCATCTTATGCGGAATGTTGCCTAATAGACTGCAACATGATAAAACCAATGGATAAAACAGGCACCTTCAGAATGCGTAAAAGACGCACCGCACTTTTTTTTTAACCGACTACCGACAACTTTGACCGGTTAACATTGATACGGTCAACCACCGGTCAAACGGTCATCGGTTAACATCCCTAATATATATGTGTGTGTGTAATTTGAAAGCAATGAAAACAAATACAGTGTATAAAACCATGCAGGCTATGTGTTCAAATCACTACATTGATTGAATCATAATAAAGAAAAACAACAGCACAGACTCGTAAAGAGAATGAACACTTATCTAAATTCACCGCATTTACATTTATTCAGAGACAAAAAATACTTCAGCATCGATTTATTTTTTGCATATTTTTGCCTTTATTATTAAAGAACAATATGGAGATGACGGGAAGCGAAGTGAGAGAGAGAGAGGGGGATGGGATCGGGAAAGTCAGGATTCGAACTCGGGACGGCGACCAGCATCCTGACTAATTGTTTCAGATCTAATTATGATGTACTGAGCTAACTTACCTGTAAAATCTCTAACACATGAGTAGATTGAACAATATTTGTGTGTTCCAGCTGGTTATTCACTGTCCAGTCTAATGGGGTTAATTGGTATTATAAGACATCACAGTTTCCCGTAATGGATTAAATAGACTGTCACGATTTTAGAGGCTGAGGCAATAGAATTGGCCTCCAAAAGATTTCCCTTGCCACTGGAATAACAGACCAAGTTGCTTTGACCAAATATGGCTGCTTCCAAATACTGGCAAGAGAAACAAACCAGCAGTGCAGATCTCCTAAACTGGAGCGAGTGTAGGCCACCACGCGTACGCCTGCGACATAAATCCAACACCTGTCAACGATTCAAACGGCTAAACTGGGGGAATCGTAAACTTAAACTAGAGTTATTGATTTCATTGATGATTAACAGTAAAGAATAGAGACATCTGACTGACTGACCCTGTTAAAAAGCCATTATTAAAACAGGTGGCACTAGAACTTTAACATACATCTGTAAACAAACACTCCACATTGAATGAAGAAACCTCATTTTCTCTCACCAGTAAAAGCTCCTCTCGTTTCTGAGTGTTACTAGAGTTGCTCTTCCCCAGAGAATGACAGAGCACATCCTGTTCCTCCAGAAGAATTCAGCACCACCACCAAGACATACAGACAGTTCAACTATGTCACTTCTTCAGTCACATTAATTACATGCTTTATTAATTTCTTTAGGACCAGTACAAACCAAACCGACTATTCTTTAACCATGAACCATCCTGTCATCATTTAATTAATTCTGTCATCATTTATTCACACTGTTGTCTCAAACCAGCATCACTTTCTTTCATATTTTTTAATATTCAAATTTATAGTGTATAGCGATGAAAGCAAAGTAATCCACTATTTAGTAGAGGGAGGTCAAAATAGCAACTTTCACGTTAGATTCAGTGTCAAGATTCAGGGGGTTAAAAATGACTTCATAAAGATGGCAGCATCATTATCTTATTTTAGCACAGAGATTGGTAGTTATATTAGTAAAATATGTTGACTTTAGCCATCTTTCTTGCATTATGTGCCAATGGTGACCCTTCAAAAATGGGAAAACAGCACTTTTCAAGTTTTTCTCAAAAGTTTGCATGCTTGTAACTCAATAAGTATTAAAAACATTTGAATGCCCTTTTAGATATTGTGTCTTAACAAACTTTCCTTTTGGCATCTTTATTGTTAATGCCCTATGAGCAGGGATGGAAATTAACTTTTTTGTCCAAAATCTACCAGCCACTAAATGTTTTTACCAGCCACTTTATGTTTTTAACCAACAATGTGTAGCTGCATGTGAAAATTAAAACTACAAGATCTACTATACTTGAGCAGTTTATTTAATCTCAAGTCTCAATAAAATACTGACATTTTCACCAAATTTTTCTATCATGATACAGAGCTATCTTCACAACTAATAGCCCACATACTATAACAGCCTAGATATTTTATGTAGCCTAATTTGCGCGCATTGGGGAGTCGCTCTCTAAGCGCAGGGTATTAAAGCTTCTTTTGAATGCGCGTGCGCGTTTTGCTTTCGTTTTTACTATAGACGCGCCATGAATTGCATCTGACAGATTGTGCGCTGTAGCACGAAATACAATACATTTCTTCAAAAGCAGATTGTGAAGATATTTTAACAGACCTCTTAATGCCTGTGATGTATCGCCACATTTTTTTAAGGTGTGCCTCCGCTAAAAGTGTCCGCCGTCTTCTTCTTCTTCTTCGTGTGTTTTAATGGCAGTTCGCAACCAACGTTAAGGTGCATTACCGCCACACGCCGTCCGGTTGAAGTATGTTATTTTTATTTACCCGCCACGGTGGCCGGTGAGTGAAGCGAGTTTACCCGCCACAACACAAAATCACCCGCATTTGGCTGGTGGCGGGTGCTAATTTCCATCCCTGCCTATGAGATATTGGTACTTCAAAATGGCTCCAGGAGTAAATCATTAAAATGTATACATTCTCAGTGGTCAAAAACCAAATGTGGGTCAGTTTGAAAAAATTACGATACTTCTTTTCTTTTATTTTAAAGAGGGATGTATGAAGTACAAATAATGTTAAAACTGTAGATGTGTCTTGTTTCTTTCTGTCAAGACAACTGCATTGAACATACCAATCTGAGTGCCATAAATATTCTTTTTTTTTGCATGCCTATAACTCAAGAAGTATTAAAGATATCACAATATGATTTTAGATTTTAGTTGTTAATAAACTTTTCTTCTAGAATATAAATTTTCAAGGCCCTTCATCATTCAGTCCCTGAGATATGAGGATCTCAACGAGGCTTAATGTCCAAATTGTTGAACGTTACCCATTTTCAGTGGTCGAAATCCAAATGTTGGTCACTTTGTGTACAGCTGATACTTATTTTATTTAAAAAACAATGTCTGAAGAAGAAATAACGGAAATAATGTTGAAATTAGAATTGTATCTTGTTTCCCTCTATCAAAACAAAACTTCCTCATTTTTGAATGGTCACCATTGGCACATAATGCTACAAAGTTTGCTAAAGTCAACAAATTTTACTAATAGAACTATCAATCTCTGAATAAAATGTGCCATCTTTCTGAAGTCATTTTAACCCTTGTAACTTGAGTCTAAATCTAAGGTGAATAGAGACACTGTTAGTGATCCAAATAATCTAAATTAGGGATGCACCGAAATGAAAATTCTTGGCCGAAACCAAAAACCGAAACACCAAAAGAATTATGCAAATTATTAGTACCATTGCATTTATGGCTATAACTGTGTAGTAATCTTACTAAAATCAAGGCATTGCAATTGCATAAATTAATATTAAAGTTTCAAAGAATAAATCAATTATATTAATTTGAACAATTATTATCAATCAAGTCATTTCACGTTGCTTGTGTGATATCCATTGGCTCACCTCCACGGTTTAAAACATAAATATTTATAAAAATACAGTACATAGAAAAGACATATCTCTAAAATATTGTGACGTAACACCAACGTAAAGCCATTGTTTTTCACTCACTGAAAGCTACATCTGTGTCGATCTCTGCTCTTAGCTGCCCGCACGACTGCAGAAACACTCCCTCTTGAACTTTCGGCATTAGAAGTTTTGCAAATCGCTATCCATGGGCCTTTCTCAGATATACTGAAATACATCCACACCGCAGACGTGTTGCTTCAGACAAGCACGTGCAGGCTGCGGTTTCTGTTTGCGTCAACATACTGTTTCGGCCGTGTTGTTTCGGTGAAAAAAGTCTTTCGGCCGAAAACGAAAATGCACTTTTGGGCCATTTTCGGCCGAAAATTTTCGGTGGCCGAATATTCGGTGCATCCCTAATCTAAATTAATCTTCTGAGGACAAATAATCATGTTATATGGTGAACAGATTTCATTAAGACTTTTATTCACATATGTGACCCTGGACCACAAAACCAGTCATAAGGTTAAATTTTACAAAACTGTATGCAGATGTATACATCATATGAAAGCTCAATAAATAAGCTTTCTATTGATGTATGGTTTGTTAGGATAGGACAATATTTGGCCGAGATACATCTATTTGAAAATCTGGAATCTGAGGGTGCAAAAAAATCAAAATCCTGAGAAAATCACCTTTAAAGTTGTCCAAATTAGGTTCTTAATGCATATTACTAATCAAAAATTACATTTGGATACATTTACAGTAGGAATTTTACAAACAATCTTCATGGAACATGATCTTTACTTAATTTCCTAATGATTTTTGGCATAAAAGAAAAATCAATAATTTTGACCCATGCAATGTATTTTTGGCTATTGCTACAAACATACCCCAGCGACTTAAGACTGGTTTTGTGGTCCAGGGTCACATATAAAGATTGACTGATCCACCTCAAATATGGTGAACGGAAGATCAGATGGGCTTGTTCGACGGAAAGGACTGAGTTAGCAGGATGAACAGGTCATCATCCGCTCCGTCTCTACACCCTCTCAGACCCCTGAACACAAAGGGACCCTTCATGCCTCTGAAGCCCACCACAATTCTGCCCAGTGTGCCCTCAATGGCAGGCTTGTTACGCAGTAGGGTGGGAGCAGAGAAACATGCTTCTGGCCACACTGATCCTGTCTGCACACAGGCCGGTTGCAGCATCATTCACTCTGTGTATGTGTGTGCTGGCTTTTTAATAAAGAACACTACAGACACGTCTTGGGATTTCTTGAGGACAATACTAGGAAACATATGGGCGAGCATCTTCTCCAAAACACCATAAAAAAATTGAATGACAGGGTTATTGTTAACCAGATAAAACAAATTGTATGGTACGTGATATGAATTTCTAAGGCCTAAATTTTGCTTAAAAACTGTTTTAGCAAATAAAAAGTACAATATTTAGGATACACTACCAGTCAAAAGTTTTTGAACAGTAAGATTAAGTTTTTTAAAGACGTCTCTTTTGCTCACCAACCCTGCATTTATTTGATCCAAAGTACAGCAAAAACAGTACATTTTTATATTTTTACTATTTTAAATGACTGGTTTTTTTATTTTTATATTTTATTTTATTAATAATTTTATTTCTGTGATCAAGGCTTTTGATTTTTTTTGCATCATTACTCCAGTCTTCAGTGTCATATGATTCTTCAAAAATCATTCTAATATGCAGATTTGCTCTTCAAGAAACATTATTATTATTATTATTATTATTATCAATATTTAAAACAGTTAAGTACATTTTTCTGGATTCTTTGATGAATAGAAAGATCCAAAGATCAGCATTTATCTCAAATAAAAAGCTTTTGTAACTTAATACACCATACTTTTCAAAAGCTTGGAGTAAGTAATTTTTGGGGAAAATTATAGAAATTAATACTTTATTTAGCAGGGATGTTTTCAAATTGATCAAAAGTAATGATAAAGACATTCATAATGTTACAAAAGATTTCTATTTCAAATAAATGCTGTTCTTCTGAACTTTCCATTCATCAAAGAAACCTGAAAATAAATTCTACTCAGCTGTTTTCAACATTATAATAATAATAATAATAATAATAAATGTTTGTTGAGCCGCAAATCAGAATATTAGAATAATTTCTAAAGGATCATGTGACTGGCGTAATGGTGCTTAAAATTCAGCGTTGAAATCACAAAAATAAATTACATTTTTAAATATATTCAAATAGAAAAACTGTATTCTAAACAGTAAAAATATTTCACAGTTTTACTGTTTTTGCTGTACTTTGGATCAGATAAATGGCTTGGTGAGAAGAGACTTCTCTAAAAAAACATTTTGACTGTTAGTGTATGTATCATTGTAAAAGCATCCACCCTCAGGTTGTGGTTAACATGCCTTTTTTGGTGAAACCTTTTTGGATTTTTATAAAGCAAATGCAAGAATGACTATACTGTTATTATTTTAGAAATTACATTTAAGTAAATATGATCATCAGGCTTTTTTAAAGAAGTTTATTTGTTAATCTCCCAAACATCACTAATGCACTGCATTATACGTTTAATGCCCAAAATAAAATTTAATAAAATTTTATTTATTTATTTATAATAAGAGAATATTTTTGCGAGATAAAGAGCAGCAACTGACATTCATGTGCATTTTATGCAAGTAGTCTGCTACAGTATAAAGATCTCATTGATTTCATTACAAGGCATTAGAATTTCTTAACCATATAAATAACAAATGCACCAAAATTGTGTTTTTTAAGCTTTATATTTTCACTTGAGCGTACAATAAGGGCTATAAAATCTTGATGTATCAACATAAAACACAAAAAACTATTTTGTACACTGCAAAAAATGCTTTTCTAGCTTTGTTTCCAGCCAAAATATCTAAAAATTCTTAAATCAAGAAGGATTTTCTAAACGAGTAAAAATTATTGTCTTGTTTTCAGAAAAAAAAAAGTAAAAAATTAGCTAAATAAACAAGCAAAATAATCTGCCAATGGGGTAAGAAAAATTATCGTTTTCTGCATGAAATAAGATGTTTTGGCTTACCCCATTGGCAGATTATTTTACTTGTTCTAAGCAAACACTCACTTAATTTTAACTTGTTTTTTCTGAAAACAAGAAAAGTTTTACTTTTCTAGAAAATCCTTCTTGATTTAAGAATTTTTAGATATTTTGGCTGGAAACAAGACAAAAAATCTAAGCTAGAAAAGCATTTTTTGCAGTCTACATTTTGTCTACAGATTTAATCAACTTTTAAAAGACACATTTTCTGACTATTACTACATATGTGAGGCATTACAGAGTTAAAACAACTTTTTTCTCAAGAGTGACAAGATTTAAGAATGCAGAACTCTTGGTGTGGGATCCTTAACCCGTTTACTACTTCAACAATGAATGGGATGTCCAAAAACTAGATGTAATTGAACTGAATGCTCTTTCAAGCACCAACACACTCAAAAGCTCACAGAAACTAGAGCAACATCTCAGTCATTCCGCAGAACTGAGGAGTTGACAATTAAATGCAATCCTGGATTAAATGAATAACAGCTTTAAATATAGCTGCAAGCAGCAATTAACGGGGTTCGAGTATTTAAGGCCTTTATGGCTTCTATACTGGTAGGGTGTAGGCCAACATGAAATATATGGCTGACACCAGAACATATCCATTACGAAGAATACACTCACAAACAGAAACATACACAGTAGGGATGCTCATTTCGGTTAATTTTCCTGACCGACAACCGCTGCTCGTTATCCGATCATTAACCGTTAACTGATAAAATTTGAATAATAAGTTCATTTAAAATAAAAATAGAATGCACGAGTATCTGTGATGATACATAAAAATACAAGCAAATGTTTTATTTTAACGTGCAAACAGCAGCATACAGAGCAACAACAAAAACTGCATTGATATACTCAAATTATCACGCATCAGCAGCGCTTCTGAGAACAGAGAAAATCAGAATGAAACAAACAAAAAAAATAATATAAATAGGCCTACACTAAATATGTATAAATTAAATAACTACCTAATTAAGATGACAAAACTAAAACACACTGAATCCTTCTATGCGCTTTGAAGAAAGGTACCGGTCTTGTTCTTCTCGTCTGACATAAAAACATATAGCAGGCCAGCATATACCTCAGTTTTTAACATGTGGACATGCTGTACGGATAGACTGGGACGCTGTCTGTTAACGTTTAGATCCGTGACAAAAACACTTCTCAAAAATCCTTTCAATTTGCGGTTCGGGTCTTTTCATCCACTGATCCACATATGTGGAGAAACGTGTTTTCACAGCGTTCAATAGCCAATCACAGACATTTTTGTTGATTACATTATCGCAATGGCCAATCAGAGGCGGCTATGTTACGATCCTCTCACCACTCAAAGTGCCGGTTTCAGTTCTGCTGAATTCTATACATCCACGAACTCTCTCATTAAAACAAAGAAAGTGTAGACATGATGTAAATAAGAGATTCATTTACAGAGTAAAGGTTATTTTATTACTTTTTATTAACTTTGTGAGATTGTGTTTAACTACAGTAATGTATGAGTGACAGCTTTCCAGTGATTGTAAGGGGAGCGCGCACTTTGGATTCACTCTCTGATAACCCAATATCGCCATTCCCATCGTGTTGCATAGGCTACTTACATGAGTTACACAAACTAAGAGAAGGTAAAGCAGGTGCTTCAGCAAAATATGTCTGAACAGCCGCACTGCACGTGACCACACGCGCCAAGCGAGTAAATATTTTTTTTCTTTCACCATGCAGCAAACGTAAAAAAAAAAAAAATATATATATATATATATATATATGTGTGTGTGTGTATATACATACATATAACCGTTTAACTGATAGTAATAATCGGTTAAAATTCTTACTGACGGTTAACGGTTAAACGGTCAATATGAGCATCCCTAATACACAGAAATGAAATGGTTAAACTATTGTGTTCATTAAGCACGATTACACACACAGACAGATGCACACATATTTTGTTGCACATAAGAGATTTGTACAATAAATGATAAGTGACAAAATGCTTAAAACTTGTGTTTTTAAGATTTGATATATCATTGTCATGTTTGACAGTAATCACAATCATGTGTAATTGACAAATATGATATAATATAAATTAAGTTTTAAACTTTGGGTAAATGTGATTTGAAAAGGTATAACAGTGATTTAGTATCATTTACATATGAATTCAAAACTATATACAGCCATTAAACCATACAAACCACTGTTCTATTAATATGTGTAAGCCCATTAGTGGTATTCTACTGCCATCTAGTGGCTATAGTTGTAATTTCATGCAGTTTGAAATGAGATGCATTGTTTTTAAGCTTTATAACAATTACATTGCCTTTTTTGCCCAATGTCCATAAACATATGCTTGTTTTGAATCATATGATGCATGATTTTACTTAAGTTTGTGAATTTTTTTTTCTTTTAGTATTTGTAGACTTTTAGGTACACTAGATGAAAACTATATTATGAAAATGCCCTGTTATAGCTGTCCAAATGCAAATGTTCAACTTTTTTTTGATAATTACTGACCAAGAGAGTCTGGAGAATTGTACTGCAGTGATTGTATTGACTATGAGTTCAAAACCCAGGACGAGTTCACCAAAGTTTTTTTTTAAATTATCTCACGTATTAAAAGAACAGTTTGATTGACAACAGTGGTCCTAGAGGCAAAGTTGTTCAGAATGTGGAGATGTATCATATGATATGAAGATGTAGTGTATATGTGAATATTTGGACGTTTCATTGGGTTTTTAGTTCTTTATACAATAGAAATATCATGTTTTTGACACCTTTTTAACTGTTATAGCGCCACCTATTGTCTAATCTTCATGAAACTTTGCATGCTTATTAAGAGTCATGGGGTACACGTTGTCACCAATTTTTGTAAAGTTTTGAGTTTTTGTTTAGGTTCTATAGCCTTTTGAGTGTATGTGGCCACGCCCCTTTTGAAAATGACCCTGTTATAGCCCACCAAAGGACAAAATTCCACATTTTTTTGATAATTATTGATCTAGAGAGTCCAGAGAATATTACTGCAGTGGTTTGATCGAGATCGGGCAAAAAACCTAGGACTAGTTCGCAAAAGTAGGTTTTTAACATATTTGTGAATAATTAATGAACGGTTTGATTGACAGCAATGGTTCTTGAGGCAAATTTTCTTGGCATGAGGAGAGCTATCAAATGATATGAATAATGTGTGGATGTGTGAAACGTCACACGATAACAGAGCCAAAAAATCTCGTTAGCGCCAACTAGTGGCCGATTTCTTTCAAAATTCTTACAGACCTTTAGGGCCATGAGGCGAACATGCCCACCGAGTTTGGTTCCGATTGACCTCCGTTAACCTTGTCAAATAGGTGCTCAAACTTCATTGGCCAATGGCGGTCATGTTTTTTGAGATACGCCAATGTCCTCATAGACACTTGTGCCCCTTTGGTCCAAGTCACTGCATACCAATTTTCAAGTCGATCGGACTAACGGCTGTGTATTTATAGTCAATAATATGTTTTTTCCGATTTATAGCGCCACCAAGTGTTCAAGCTCCGCATTTTTTTTTATTTGACCAAAGATTAAGCTTATACACATGTGTACCGAGTTTGGTGAAGATATCTCATTCCTTTCAAAAGTTATAGCCATTTTAGTAAAAGTGGCCCCTCACTTTCGAACGTTTTGGTCGCCCTTTGCGACCGTGAGTGAAAAGTTCAACTTTTTTTTGATAATTATTGATATTCAGTGTCCAGAGAATATTTCTGCACTGGTTTGGTTCTGATCGGGCGAAAAACCTAGGACTAGTTCGCAAAAGTAGGTTTTAGACATAACTCAAGTTTATGGGAAAACGGGGCCTCCGGGACCCCAAATCACAGATGAGTATTTGACAATTGTCTAGACCCAGGGATTCCAAAAATGTAAATTTTTTGAGTCTACGACACACGGTTTGGGAGTTATGGTCACTTTCGCGTTTTTGGTCGCTGTAGCGCCACCTATGGTCCGATTGGGCTGATTCTTTGTGAGGTTCTCCTCGATTTTTGCTCTATCATCTGACCAAGTTTCAAGTCTCTAGCACTTACGGTTTGGGCTGCACGTTCAGTTTTACGGCAGAAAAATAATAATAATAATAATAAAAACCTTAACAATTACAATAGGGATTCAGTGCTACGCACTCGAACCCCTAATAATGCCATGCAACAGTTTCTTCCTGCAAGTTTCATGTTCACCACACCCGATCTGAGCTCAGTTATGTCAGCCCTGAGGGCGCATATTCCTCCAGCACAACTTCCTCTATCAAAGCAACAAGGCAGAAGCATTGCAAAAGACAAAAAGACAAATCATTCAAACCAACACGGACGCTAAATATCAATTCTACAAGCAACACTGGTGAAACTGTCACAACCTAACACACATATGGACTAATCTGACATCCGTTTCGACATATTTGGACCGTCTGTGTGTTAATGCATGATTCACAGCAAAGACATGACAGGAATAACAGCCCATCTGCACTGCCGAATGAATATTAAGGCTAGTCTGAATAGGTTTGCAGTGCAGTCGCTGTAGGCCGCGTTTTCACTCAAGTTCTTACAGTTACAGTATCTCAAGGCTTCATTCCTTCCGTGACTGTTACACTTCAGAGTTTACAAAGTTGTAGGCCCTCATAATAAATCACTTAAGGCTAAAGACAAACGTGTTGTTTAAAATCGTTTTAAAACAATTTTAAACGCCTCACTTCAGTTCTTCCGTTAAAAACTAACGTTATGCAGCATATTCGACCGAGGCTCTCAGAGGAAAAAAAGTCAACTTCTAACGTTATGTGCTCAAGTCTCCTCTAACGGCTTATTCACATCGTCTGCAGAATAGTCGTCAAAACAAGGCGTTTTCTTCAACCCCACTGTGACACAAACCTCCTTTCAATGTTATATTATATCTCATATCTTGACTTTTCAAGATCTTCGCGTCGGAAGGAAACTTCCCACCCTTGAAAAAGTTTAGCTGCTTCAGCTCAAGTGTGTCAACTTGGAAAGGCGAATTAGTTTTGAGCTCTTACCTCAGGTTTCTTCGATCACTAGTTGTCCACCTTCGGACAATAACCAATATGTTAACAATCCCTGTCCCCCAGCAGAAAGTTCGTGTTGAGTAAATGCTGGTATGTAATGTCAGAAGTGATTTCTGCACCGTTGCTTTGAGGCGGTGTATTAAACTCCACCCTGCCGCGAGCGCGCACGCACGCACGCACACATCACTGGACGCTTCAGGCCAAGTATTTACTCACATTTTGCTTTCCCCTTAATACGTATTTATTTTTTGTTTGTTTGTTTTGATTTACGCTACGACAATAAAAAAAACTGTTTTTGACTGGTTTTAATTAGTTGAGGCTTAAAGAATCAAAAAAGCTCCACAATGTTTTAGTCGGAAAAAAAAGCCTTTATTAGATGTTGGGAGCGGAACAAGCATCATGATTATAGCACCATCTTGTGTTCAATATATTGTTTACACCTCAACAGTGAAAACTTTAAATTGTTCTTGTTAGGTCAGGTCTATTAAATAATACAGATACAACGGGTTATTTAAAAAAAATGTATTAGTAAATGAAAACATTTCCTGCTGAAAAAAAACTGCATATGCTGGTTAGGTATGTTTTGGTGCTGGGATGCTGGTTTATGATGGTCTTTAGCTGGTTTATGCTGGTCCTTTGCTGGTTTATGCTGGTCCTTTGCTGGTTTATGATGGTCTTTAGCTGGTTTATGCTGGTCCTTTGCTGGTTTATGATGGTCTTTAGCTGGTTTATGCTGGTCCTTTGCTGGTTTATGCTGGTCCTTTGCTGGTTTATGATGGTCTTTAGCTGGTTTATGCTGGTCCTTTGCTGGTTTATGCTGGTCCTTTGCTGGTTTATGATGGTCTTTAGCTGGTTTATGCTGGTCCTTTGCTGGTTTATGATGGTCTTTAGCTGGTTTATGCTGGTCTTTAGCTGGTTTATGCTGGTCCTTTGCTGGTTTATGCTGGTCCTTAGCTGGTTTATGCTGGTCATTAGCTGGTTTATGCTGGTCTTTAGCTGGTTTATGCTGGTCCTTAGCTAGTTTATGCTGATCCTTTGCTGGATTATGCTGGTCCTTTGCTGGTTTATGCTGATCCTTTGCTGGTTTATGCTGGTCTTTAGCTGGTTTATGCTGGTCCTTAGCTGGTTTATGCTGGTCTTTAGCTGGTTTATGCTGGTCCTTAGCTAGTTTATGCTGGTCTTTAGCTGGTTTATGCTGATCCTTTGCTGGATTATGCTGGTCCTTTGCTGGTTTATGCTGGTCTTTAGCTGGTTTATGCTGGTCTTTAGCTGGTTTATGCTGATCCTTTGCTGGTTTATGCTGGTCTTTAGCTGGTTTATGCTGATCCTTTGCTGGATTATGCTGGTCCTTTGCTGGTTTATGCTGGTCTTTAGCTGGTTTATGCTGGTCCTTAGCTGGTTTATGCTGGTCTTTAGCTGGTTTATGCTGGTCTTTAGCTAGTTTATGCTGATCCTTTGCTGGATTATGCTGGTCCTTAGCTGGTTTATGCTGGTCCTTTGCTGGTTTATGATGGTCCTTTGCTGGTTTATGCTGGTTTATGCTGATCCTTTGCTGGTTTATGCTGGTCCTTAGCTGGTTTATGCTGGTCCTTTGCTGGTTTATTATGGTCCTTTGCTGGTTTATGCTAGTTTATGCTGATCCTTTGCTGGTTTATGCTGGTCCTTAGCTGGTTTATGCTGGTCCTTTGCTGGTTTATGATGGTCCTTTGCTGGTTTATGCTGATCCTTTGCTGGTCCTTAGCTGGTTTATGCTGGTCCTTTGCTGGTTTATTATGGTCCTTTGCTGGTTTATGCTGGTTTTTGCTGATCCTTTGCTGGTTTATGCTGGTCCTTAGCTGGTTTATGCTGGTCCTTTGCTGGTTTATTATGGTCCTTTGCTGGTTTATGCTGGTTTTTGCTGATCCTTTGCTGGTTTATGCTGGTCCTTTGCTGGTTTATGCTGGTTTATACTGATCCTTTGCTGGTTTATGCTGGTCCTTAGCTGGTTTATGCTGGTCCTTAGCTGGTTTATGCTGGTCCTTTGCTGGTTTATGATGGTCCTTTGCTGGTTTATGATGGTCCTTTGCTGGTTTATGCTGGTTTATGCTGATCCTTTGCTGGTTTATGCTGGTCCTTAGCTGGTTTATGCTGGTCCTTTGCTGGTTTATGATGGTCCTTTGCTGGTCCTTAGCTGGTTTATGCTGGTCCTTTGCTGGTCATTAGCTGGTTTATGCTGGTCCTTTGCCTGTTTATGATGGTCCTTTGCTGGTGCTTAGCTGGTTTATGCTGGTCCTTTGCTGGTTTATGATGGTCCTTTGCTGGTCCTTAGCTGGTTTATGCTGGTCCTTTGCCTGTTTATGATGGTCCTTTGCTGGTTTATGCTGGTCCTTTGCCTGTTTATGATGGTCCTTAGCTGGTTTATGCTGGTCCTTAGCTGGTTTATGCTGATCCTTTGCTGGTTAATGCTGGTCCTTTGCTGGTTTATGCTGGTCCTTTGCTGGTTTATGCTGGTCCTTAGCTGGTTTATGCTGGTCCTTTGCTGGTTTATGCTGGTCCTTAGCTGGTTTATGATGGTCCTTAAGGTGCGTTCACACCGGACGCGAATGAAGCGGCAAGCGCGAGTGATTTACATGTTAAGTCAATGCAAAGACGCGAATAGCCATCCTGCGGCGCGAAACGCGCGAATGAGGCGGCGCGAAACGCGCGAATAGCGCGAATGGCGCGGCGCGCATGAGCGTTTCAAGCGATTACCGCGCCATTCGCGCGAAACGCGCGAGTTCAAAAATCTGAACTTCGGCGGAATTCCGCGCCGCGGTAACCAATCAGGAGCTTGCTCTAGTAGTGACGGAGGCAGAAATCCGAAACAACAATGGCGGACAAAATCACCGTTGCTGTCTGTGGTTCCTCGGAGCTGTACGATACATCTTTGGACTTTTGTAGAAACAGGAATAAAAGGGATCTTGCTAGGAATAAAGTGAGTGAAGAGGTCGGACAATCTGGTTAGTTTTAAAAAACGCTGTTTACTCAATTTGACCTACATATACATACATATTGAGACTACAAGCAAGCTAAAGCTGGCAAATTGAGCTCATTCACCTATTTTACAACTACTTTCCCGCTGACGAGTGGCAGAAGCCCCTCCCTTGACGCGAATTCGCGTCTGTTGTGAAGAAAATGTCACGCGCGAATTTTACCGCGCGAATGGCGCGAGTAAACTCAAATGTTCAAGCGTTCAACTACGCGCGAATAGCGCGTTTTTTCCGCGCAAGTCGCGTCCGGTGTGAACGCACCATTAGTGTCACACCCTCAGCACGTTCCCTCAGTCCCAATCACCGCGATCCATCATCAATCAGCCAATCCCCACTGCACCACGCCCGTGAACCATCACCAGAGTTCTAATCACCGTCACCTGCACCAGCAATCACCACTCCCTTTAAATACTCACCTCTGCCATTCACTCACCGGCTGGAATCAAAGTTACAAGGACACCTCTCCGTGGATCTTCACCTCTTCTTGTTTTCTCTCCTGTGCTCCTCGTGGACTGCTTCTGTGTTATCCTGTGAAACACATTAACCGCTTTAAGGGAAGTGACTTTTGCTCTTGCTACGATACTGATGAACTTGAACTCACCTGTTGTGTTGTGTTTGAAGACTCGGCTACCGAGACCCATACTCACCTGTCTTCACATGTTTGAACTGTGCTCCATTGTCAATAAATATCACGAAAGATACTCACCCTCTCCTTTTGTGTGTGGACGTGACAGGATTCCAGCCGCAAAAAAAGAAATTCCTTCAGCTCACTCATGGAGGCGAACGCAGCATTCACCGATGCCTCTCCCGACCCATTAAAGATGTCTGAGGCTGAGGACAGGCTATGGGGGCTACGGCAAAGTGGGCAGACATTGGAGAGGTATGTGGAGGAATTCCTTGAGCTCTCCCATCGGGTGAGCTGGCCCGACGTCACTCTTGCTGTTGTGTTTCGGTTGGGACTGGATGAGGAGACAATCCGATGCAACTCCCCCATATGTGATTTTTCCTTGATTGAACTAATCAACCTCACTCTTTATATAAATGGCTCTAGTATCGAGGTTAAAGAAATAAAGAGTGATGGTAAGTTTCCACATCCAGCCCTCTACGAAACCCAGCACGTCTCACCGGCTCACTCCTCGCCTGGACTCCCCACATACCTCACCAATAGCTCCTCCCTCCTCGCCAGCCCGGAGCTCGCGGCCAGCCCTCCAACGTCATGGCCTATCTTGATGGCCAGCGTGCTAGACCCACCATTGAGGTCAGTACGGGCCGCCACGCCAGCTCACAAGATGGCCACCACACCCGTTCACAAGATGGCTGCCACGCCAGTCTCATCCAGCCTTCCAGAGTCTCCGCTGGTTCCGCCCAGCCTTCCAGCGTCTTCGCTGGTTCCGCCTCCGGAGCGCCCTCCAGAGACTGCGCCGCCAGAGCGCCCTCCAGTGACTGCGCCGCCAGAGCGCCCTCCAGTGACTGCGCCGCCAGAGCGCCCGCCAGTGACCGCTCGCCCAGAGCTAACTCATTCTGTGTCTTCGCTGGAGACACCCAGCCTTCCTGAATCCCCACTGGGGTCATCCAGCCGTCCAGAGCCCGCTCCTCAAGAGCGCCGTCCAGAGCCCGCTCCTCAAGAGCGTCGTCCAGAGCCCGCTCCTCAAGAGCGCCGTCCAGAGCCCGCTCCTCAAGAGCGTCGTCCAGAGCCCGCTCCTCAAGAGCGCCGTCCAGAGCCCGCTCCTCAAGAGCGCCGTCCAGAGCCCGCTCCTCAAGAGCGCCGTCCAGAGCCCGCTCCTCAAGAGAGCCGTCCAGAACCCGCTCCTCAAGAGCGCCGTCCAGAGCCTTCGCTGGTCCCGTCCAGCTGTCCAGAACCTTCACTGGTTACGTCCAGTCCTCCAGAGCCTCCGCTGGTGCAATCCAGCCTTCCAGAGCCTTCGCTGGTCCCGTCCAGCCGTCCAGAACCTTCACTGGTTACGTCCAGTCCTCCAGAGCCTCCGCTGGTGCAATCCAGCCTTCCAGAGCCTTCGCTGGTTCCGTCCAGCCGTCCTGAACCTTCACTGGTTACGTCCAGTCCTCCAGAGCCTCCGCTGGTGCAATCCAGCCTTCCAGAGCCTTCGCTGGTTCCGTCCAGCCGTCCTGAACCTTCACTGGTTACGTCCAGTCCTCCAGAGCCTCCGCTGGTGCAATCCAGCTGTCCTGAACCTTCACTGGTTACGTCCAGTCCTCCCGAGCCTCCGCGGGTGCAATCCAGCCTTCCAGAGCCTTCGCTGGTTCCGTCCAGCCGTCCTGAACCATCACCGGTTACGTCCAGTCCTCCAGAGCCTCCGCTGGTGCAATCCAGCCGTCCTGAACCTTCACTGGTTACGTCCAGTCCTCCAGAGCCTCAGCTGGTACAATCCAGCCTTCCAGAGCCTTCGCTGGTCCCGTCCAGCCGTCCAGAGCCTCAGCTGGTCCCGTCCAGCCATCCAGAGCCTCCGCTGGCCCAGCCCAGCCTTCCAGAGCCTCCACTGGTCCTGTCCAGCCTTTCAGAGCCCACTCTGCCAAACGGTCCCTCCAAACCCCTGAATTCCCCAAAGAAAATTTTGGGGGGGCGCCATATACTCCTGGCCAACGTGGCCGGGCCGAGGACTGAGGCCAAGGCCACGGGGGCTGCCCAGCCATGGCCACCTATAAACTGCCTGTCCGGCCATGGCCTCCTGACCCACCATGGCCACCCGAACTGCCTGTCCGGCCATGGCCTCCTGACCCACCATGGCCACCCGAACTGCCTGTCCGGCCGTGGCCGCCTGACCCGCCATGGCTTCCTGTTCCGCCCTGGAGGCCTTCCCAACCCAGCAAGGTCCTGCCCCGTAACGGCCTCCAGGGTGCCCGCGGGGGAGATAATGTCACACCCTCAGCACGTTCCCTCAGTCCCAATCACCGCGATCCATCATCAATCAGCCAATCCCCACTGCACCACGCCCGTGAACCATCACCAGAGTTCTAATCACCGTCACCTGCACCAGCAATCACCACTCCCTTTAAATACTCACCTCTGCCATTCACTCACCGGCTGGAATCAAAGTTACAAGGACACCTCTCCGTGGATCTTCACCTCTTCTTGTTTTCTCTCCTGTGCTCCTCGTGGACTGCTTCTGTGTTATCCTGTGAAACACATTAACCGCTTTAAGGGAAGTGACTTTTGCTCTTGCTACGATACTGATGAACTTGAACTCACCTGTTGTGTTGTGTTTGAAGACTCGGCTACCGAGACCCATACTCACCTGTCTTCACATGTTTGAACTGTGCTCCATTGTCAATAAATATCACGAAAGATACTCACCCTCTCCTTTTGTGTGTGGACGTGACACTTAGCTGGTTTATGCTGATCCTTTGCTGGTTTATGCTGGTCCTTAGCTGGTTTATGATGGTCCTTAGCTGGTTTATGCTGATCCTTTGCTGGTTTATGCTGGTCCTTTGCTGGTTTATGCTGGTTTATGCTGATCATTTGCTGGTTTCTGCTGGTCCTTAGCTGGTTTATGCTGGTCCTTTGCTGGTTTATGATGGTCCTTTGCTGGTCCTTAGCTGGTTTATTCTGGTCCTTTGCTGGTTTATGATGGTCCTTTGCTGGTTTATGCTGATCCTTTGCTGGTTTATGCTGGTCCTTAGCTGGTTTATGCTGGTCCTTTGCTGGTTTATGATGGTCCTTTGCTTGTTTATGATGGTCCTTTGCTGGTCCTTAGCTGGTTTATGCTGGTCCTTTGCCTGTTTATGATGGTCCTTTGCTGGATTATGCTGGTCCTTTGCTGGTTTATGATGGTCCTTTGCTGGTTTATGATGGTCCTTTGCTTGTTTATGCTGGTCCTTTGCTGGTTTATGATGGTCTTTTGCTGGTTTATGCTGATCCTTTGCTGGTTTATGCTGGTCCTTAGCTGGTTTATGCTGGTCCTTTGCTGGTTTATGATGGTCCTTAGCTGGTTTATGCTGGTCCTTTGCTTGTTTATGATGGTCCTTTGCTGGTCCTTAGCTGGTTTATGCTGGTCCTTTGCTTGTTTATGATGGTCCTTTGCTGGTTTATGCTGGTCCTTAGCTGGTTTATGCTGATCCTTTGCTGGTTAATGCTAGTCCTTTGCTGGTGAATGCTAGTCCTTTGCTGGTTTATGCCGGTCCTTTGCCTGTTTGTGATGGTCCTTTGCTGGTTTATGCTGGTCCTTAGCTGGTTTATGCTGATCCTTTGCTGGTTAATGCTAGTCCTTTGCTGGTTTATGCTGGTCCTTTGCTGGTTTATGATGGTCCTTTGCTTGTTATTGCTGGTCCTTTGCTTGTTTATGATGGTCCTTTGCTGGTCCTTAGCTGGTTTATGCTGGTCCTTTGCTGGTTTATGATGGTCCTTTGCTGGTCCTTAGCTGGTTTATGCTGGTCCTTTGCTTGTTTATGATGGTCCTTTGCTGGTCCTTAGCTGGTTTATGCTGGTCCTTTGCCTGTTTATGCTGGTCCTTTGCTGGTTTATGATGGTCCTTTGCTGGTCCTTAGCTGGTTTATGCTGGTCCTTTGCTTGTTTATGATGGTCCTTTGCTGGTCCTTAGCTGGTTTATGCTGGTCCTTTGCCTGTTTATGATGGTCATTTGCTTGTTTATGATGGTCCTTTGCTTGTTTATGATGGTCCTTTGCTGGTCCTTAGCTGGTTTATGCTGGTCCTTTGCCTGTTTATGATGGTCCTTTGCTGGTTTATGCTGGTCCTTTGCTGGTTTATGATGGTCCTTTGCTGGTTTATGATGGTCCTTTGCTTGTTTATGCTGGTCCTTTGCTGGTTTATGATGGTCCTTTGCTGGTTTATGCTGATCCTTTGCTGGTTTATGCTGGTCCTTAGCTGGTTTATGCTGGTCCTTTGCTGGTTTATGATGGTCCTTAGCTGGTTTATGCTGGTCCTTTGCTTGTTTATGATGGTCCTTTGCTGGTCCTTAGCTGGTTTATGCTGGTCCTTTGCTGGTTTATGCTGGTCCTTTGCTGGTTTATGATGGTCCTTTGCTGGTTTATGATGGTCCTTTGCTTGTTTATGATGGTCCTTTGCTGGTCCTTAGCTGGTTTATGCTGGTCCTTTGCTGGTTTATGCTGGTCCTTTGCTGGTTTATGATGGTCCTTTGCTGGTTTATGATGGTCCTTTGCTGGTTTATGATGGTCCTTTGCTTGTTTATGCTGGTCCTTTGCTGGTTTATGATGGTCCTTTGCTGGTTTATGATGGTCCTTTGCTGGTTTATGATGGTCCTTTGCTTGTTTATGCTGGTCCTTTGCTGGTTTATGATGGTCCTTTGCTGGTTTATGCTGATCCTTTGCTGGTTTATGCTGGTCCTTAGCTGGTTTATGCTGGTCCTTAGTTGGTTTATGCTGGTCCTTTGCTGGTTTATGATGGTCCTTTGCTTGTTTATGATGGTCCTTTGCTGGTCCTTAGCTGGTTTATGCTGGTCCTTTGCCTGTTTATGATGGTCCTTTGCTGGATTATGCTGGTCCTTTGCTGGTTTATGATGGTCCTTTGCTGGTTTATGATGGTCCTTTGCTTGTTTATGCTGGTCCTTTGCTGGTTTATGATGGTCTTTTGCTGGTTTATGCTGATCCTTTGCTGGTTTATGCTGGTCCTTAGCTGGTTTATGCTGGTCCTTTGCTGGTTTATGATGGTCCTTAGCTGGTTTATGCTGGTCCTTTGCTTGTTTATGATGGTCCTTTGCTGGTCCTTAGCTGGTTTATGCTGGTCCTTTGCTTGTTTATGATGGTCCTTTGCTGGTTTATGCTGGTCCTTAGCTGGTTTATGCTGATCCTTTGCTGGTTAATGCTAGTCCTTTGCTGGTGAATGCTAGTCCTTTGCTGGTTTATGCCGGTCCTTTGCCTGTTTGTGATGGTCCTTTGCTGGTTTATGCTGGTCCTTAGCTGGTTTATGCTGATCCTTTGCTGGTTAATGCTAGTCCTTTGCTGGTTTATGCTGGTCCTTTGCTGGTTTATGATGGTCCTTTGCTTGTTTATGCTGGTCCTTTGCTTGTTTATGATGGTCCTTTGCTGGTCCTTAGCTGGTTTATGCTGGTCCTTTGCTGGTTTATGATGGTCCTTTGCTGGTCCTTAGCTGGTTTATGCTGGTCCTTTGCTTGTTTATGATGGTCCTTTGCTGGTCCTTAGCTGGTTTATGCTGGTCCTTTGCCTGTTTATGCTGGTCCTTTGCTGGTTTATGATGGTCCTTTGCTGGTCCTTAGCTGGTTTATGCTGGTCCTTTGCTTGTTTATGATGGTCCTTTGCTGGTCCTTAGCTGGTTTATGCTGGTCCTTTGCCTGTTTATGATGGTCCTTTGCTTGTTTATGATGGTCCTTTGCTTGTTTATGATGGTCCTTTGCTGGTCCTTAGCTGGTTTATGCTGGTCCTTTGCCTGTTTATGATGGTCCTTTGCTGGTTTATGCTGGTCCTTTGCTGGTTTATGATGGTCCTTTGCTGGTTTATGATGGTCCTTTGCTTGTTTATGCTGGTCCTTTGCTGGTTTATGATGGTCCTTTGCTGGTTTATGCTGATCCTTTGCTGGTTTATGCTGGTCCTTAGCTGGTTTATGCTGGTCCTTTGCTGGTTTATGATGGTCCTTAGCTGGTTTATGCTGGTCCTTTGCTTGTTTATGATGGTCCTTTGCTGGTCCTTAGCTGGTTTATGCTGGTCCTTTGCTGGTTTATGCTGGTCCTTTGCTGGTTTATGATGGTCCTTTGCTGGTTTATGATGGTCCTTTGCTTGTTTATGCTGGTCCTTTGCTGGTTTATGATGGTCCTTTGCTGGTTTATGATGGTCCTTTGCTTGTTTATGCTGGTCCTTTGCTGGTTTATGATGGTCCTTTGCTGGTTTATGATGGTCCTTTGCTGGTTTATGATGGTCCTTTGCTTGTTTATGCTGGTCCTTTGCTGGTTTATGATGGTCCTTTGCTGGTTTATGCTGATCCTTTGCTGGTTTATGCTGGTCCTTAGCTGGTTTATGCTGATCCTTTGCTGGTTAATGCTAGTCCTTTGCTGGTGAATGCTAGTCCTTTGCTGGTTTATGCTGGTCCTTTGCCTGTTTGTGATGGTCCTTTGCTGGTTTATGCTGATCCTTTGCTGGTTAATGCTAGTCCTTTGCTGGTTAATGCTGGTCCTTTGCTGGTTTATGCTGATCCTTTGCTGGTGAATGCTGGTCCTTTGCTGGTTAATGCTGGTCCTTTGCTGGTTAATGCTGGTCCTTTGCTGGTTTATGCTGGCCCTTTTGCTTTTTAATTTACAAGAGAATATCTGAGTTACTTTTTTCCAAATTTATTGATTGAAAGCTCTCCTGTCCCCATGTTGAGAGAAGGATCGTAAGATGTTACTTTAGTTCTAGAATAAATGTAAAACTGCAATAATTCATCTCACTCACTAAAAAACAGATGAAATACAATTTAGAATATGACGCAAACCTTCAATTAAATATGTTAAATAACACAAATATCATTTATGTTTTTAATCAATTAACCAATGTCATTGCTGCTGACAGTGTTGAGGAAAGTTACTTTTAAAAGTAATGCATTACAATATTGAGTTACTCCTTAAAAAGTAACTAATTACGTTACTTAGTTACTTTTTATGGAAAGTAATGAGTTACGTTACTTTTGCATTACCTTTTAAATCTGGGCAGGGCTTGCTTGTTTGTTTTTAATATAAAAAAGTTGTATTTTTGTCAAATGTAAACGCATTTTTATACCAAAAGGCTTAGAGAAAGGTAAATTCACGTCTGTACAGTAGACCACAGAACAAAAAAAATCAACTCTTCAGCAATAAAAAAAGGAGAAAAAAAATTAGATATTTTGCCTGGAAACAAGACAAAAAATCTAAGAAATAAAAGCATTTTTTGCAGTGTGATATTCATTTCATTCAGGTCAATGAACATAAAGACACCATATTGCCTGTTTTTGCTCTATTTCGCCAACAAAAATCTTTCCAAACAGCCACAGCAGTGTTTTGCGTCTGTGAGCAACATGACGGTGTTTCTTTGCTGAATGAATCAACTGTTTAAATGATTCAGTTCAATCGCAGTGACTCACTTTTTAACAGTGACTTGATGCCACCTATTGGCGGTTTTAATTTCACATTTACCGTATCTTTTCATTTTTTTATAATTTCAAATATTGCTATTCAACGTTTTATGTTTAAAAACAAAACAAAACAAACAAAATACAATATTTATGCTTTGGTAACTGCAGGTTAAAGCATTACATACATACAATACATTTGTAAATACATTTAAATTTCACTTCATATGCAATGTCTGCACAGATTTTGTTGATGGCAATTTCATTTGTTTACTAACAGCCTAAATGTATTATTATTATAAATGACCGATTTAATGTAAGAATTTGACTTTTTTTTTTTTTTTTTGGCTAGTAGAAGTTGAAGTAGAAGTGAATGGCCGGTAACTTAGAAATTTAGTAGCCAAATTGGCTGGTGATTGAAAAAGTTAATTTCAATCCCTGATTGTAATGCAATACTTTTAAAAGTAACTTTTCCCAACACTGCTTATGAATACATTATTGTACACTGAAAAAAATGATTATGGCCCCAATTAAATTAAGCATGATTCAATTTCGCTAGTTTAAATAATAAAAATTTAGTTTTTGATTTTAATTAATAAGTATTAATTGGTTTTAAGCGAATTACATGTGTTTTAAATCCAAGCCATGTGAATTAATTAAATTCAGTTAGAAAATATTAAGTAAACTTTCTGCGCATGCGCACAAATGCACATTCTCCCTGGCGCCAAAAGGAGTTTCCAGTCACGACTTGTCACTACCCGATCCGTACCTTTACACGATTTGTACTGCGCATGCGCGGAATTGCTGCCACTTCCTGTCACCGCCAACTTTTTACGACAGTTTAGCGATATCATAATGAATTCTCTTGCGTTTTATACACAGCTTCAAAAATTTCTCTTAAAAGGAGAAATTCCTGAAAATTCTGCAGATCGTCGGAAGGTGAGACGGTCCTCTCCGAATTTTATCATCAAAGGTAACGTTAACTATAAGTACCAAGAGATTTTATAATAAAAAAGAGAATTGACTGCCCGATACAACCTGAGCAATGCGATTAATTCACAAATTTTGTCAAAAATATCAAGCTACGTCAGCTGTACTTGTTCAGCTCTCATGTCTTGATATTAATATGCACGTGACTATAATCCCTTACAAAAATTAACCATGATTTTATTGTAGTAAAAGTGTAGTACCCATGTTTTTTGGCAACCATGGCAAAATGATTACCATTTGTATAACCACAGTTTTACTACAAAACTATTAAACTGTAGTTAGTATAGCCAGACCATGGTTAATTTGTGGTTACAATTGTTTTACTATAGAAACCATGTTTTTTTTATTTGTAGTAAAACTTTGGTTAATTTTCGTAAGAGATGTAGTTTAATCTGTCAGATATCAAGTTGTAATTTTGATCTTTTTCTTTTTACTTTGCATTTCATCTAATTCTGACTTTTATTTTTTCTGTTAAAATAGATGACAGACTCTTCTATGTCGGCCCCAGTAGGCAGTATATGCGGCTAGTTGTCCTGTCAGAGGAAGAGAAGAGGTCTGTTCTTACAGAGTGCCACAATAACCCTGGGACAGGAAATCACAGTGGCACCAGAGGCACTCAAAACAGGGTTATTGCTGGCTACTATTGGCCTACAATTATCCAGGATGTGAAAGAATGGGTAATGTACTACAATAATTTTTCTATACAAGTATCTATACTTAAGAATGTATCTACTTTTGCCACTTTTGATTGTTAGATACCTCCTTGAAGTTATATTTATTGTCATCACCAACTTGTATCAACTGAATATTTTTCTAGACATTGTGTTAAAAAAAGTGTGTTGCTTTTTAGGTCAGATCCTGTCACCGCTGCCAGTTGAATGACCCCATCAAGACAGTTGTGCCAGTCTTGCATTCCATTAAGGTACTGCTTACAATGTTTTAGCAAACTGATGAGATTAACAAGCTAGTGGGGCAGTCGTGGCCTAATGGTCAGAGAGTCAGTTGCAGTTGAATCTCAGGTCCAGCAGAGATTGACGATGGGGGGAGTGAATAACCAGCGCTCTCTCCTGTGAGGTGAGACCCTGAGGTGAGACCCTTGAGCAAGGCACCGAACACCCAACTACTCTCTGCATTGGCTGCCCACTGCTCCGGGTGTGTGTTCACTACTGTGCGTGTGTGCGTGTGTGCGTGTGCGCGCGTGGTTGGCTTAAATGCAGAGCACAAATTCCACACGTGGCCACATGTCACATCCTTTCCTAGTCTTAAACTTGAGTACAGTTTTACTGGCATTTGGTTGATGTTAATTTTGTGCCATGCAGGTAAAAGAACCTTGGGAGGTGTTTGGATTGGATTTGATTGGACCACTTCCAGAAACAGCACGCAACAACAAGTATGTCCTTACCATGACTGACCTGTACACCAAGTGGGTGATTGCAGAACCTATGCAATCTAAGACAGCAGCTGAGGTGTCTTCAATAATAACCACAAAGTTGTACTTGTTCGGCATGGTTAGGAAAATTATTACAGACCAAGGGAAGGAGTTTGTCTGCAAGGTGAAGTTTTGTAAATGTTTTATTATGTTTTTCTCCCTACTTTAGTCTAAAGGTTGTTGTCTACAGTTATTTCAGTCTTGCAAATTTAACCTATGATCCCTCTGCAGCTCAACGGCAGCATTTTCAGTTTGCTGAAAATCAAACATGCTGTCTCCAGTGCTTACCATCCGCAAACCAATGGGCAGGTAACTCTTTGGATGCTTGTTCTGTACAATCTATTGTGGCCTTATGGTTATTCATTAACTTTATTTATACATTGATATGTACAGGATGAAAGAACTAATCAGAATATCAAGCGTACTCTCAGGAAGTATGTGAATGAAAACCACAATGACTGGGACCTCCACCTTCCTGCTGTGGTGTATGGAATCAATACTGCAAAGCAGGTTTTTGTCTTAACACGCTTGCTTATTATATTTATAGTAAAATTGGATTGGTGAATTTATTTAATTTTTAATGTCAAGGGTGGAGTTTTTCCCTTAAATACAAATGTATTAGTTAATGAGAAGCTTCCTATGTGATTAGTACTCCACTAGACACAGTCCCTACTTCCTCCTCTTCCATCGACACCCACGTCTGCCAGAGGTCATGAATGCCTGTCCCATGGGAGATGATTTTGAAGTTGCTGACCCTGAAGATAACATTGACACCACAGTCAATAAGATGAAACTTCTCAATGAAACGGTTTGTATTTGAATATTAAAGGTAATTTAAGAAGTGACTTACTATCAGAGTTAGACCTAGGCTTAAGCTGATCTGTGTTTTTTTTTTTTTTTTGCTATGATTCTGCTTTATCTCTCGGTAGTTATAGAAGTCCCCCTCTCTTTGTTACATTGTAATAATTTAACCGAAACTTATTGTTCTATCTTGGTCTGATTGAAACACCATTAATCTGTTGGTTTTAAAAAATCCCAAGAAGAGAACAATGAGTTCTGTATTTGTTTTAAATGAGTGTAATATTGGGTACTATTCTTTTTTTTTTTTTTTTTATACTTTTTTTTTTTTTTTTTTTTTGTAGGTTCTTCACAACATAGAGAAAGCACAGAGCATGCAACAGAAGACTTTCCAAAATTCCAAGCGCAAGTTTGTGCGAGTATGTTCAGTTCAGGCCGGTGATGATGTTCTGCTCTCACGGAACCCCAAGATACGACGGACAGGAGACACATTTACAAGTCAGCACCAAGGACCATATACTGTGGCCAGTATCTCTTCCAAAGGGGTAGCCACTATTGTGAAAGGATCAACCTGTCAGAGGGTTAATGTGTCAAGACTGAGGACATACTACAGATTAAAAAGTAAGGCAATTTGATAAAATCTTTATAAAATAATTTGAAATTACATGCTAGATTCAGAAATATTGGATATTTTTTGTAATTCCTGTTGAGAAATAGTAAAGGCTTTAAAACAAGTGTTTAAGTGTTTAAAACATGTTCATGACTATGAAGGTAAGTTATTGATCATCAAGAAATACCATTACAGTGTTGTTTATGAGATAACATCACTAGCTAGCTAACATGAGCCTAAACAGTTATGATAATTTGTAGCTGTCAGCATTTAAATATACAATTATGTGTCTAGGTACTCTTTTGGGATTACCAGGTTCAGCATATAAAATTATATGTTGTTAAATAACATTAAGATGTAAGTTAATACCACAGTCATACTGCAGAGAGGTTTCTATGAGGGTCTCAAAGAGTCTCATATACCATAACATTAAATGATGTTTCACCAGAGGTGTTCGAGCTGGCTTATCTATATGCGAAAGTTTTAAAGAAAGATCCATTCATATAGTCCATTGTCACTCCTTTGTGTATCATCAGATGGACCAGCTGAGAGAAAGTTTCTCCAGGACCACTGCTACTCAGCATTCAAATGGCAGATAGAGCATCCATATGCTTGTTCAGGTGAAAAGTGGGAGAAGGACTTGAGCCCTATTCAAGATGAACTGGTAAATATTCTTTTTTTAGTGGCACTTTGCATTTTTAAATGATAACCATTATTTAATCTGTAAAATTTAAACTTTTTAGTTAAAGTATGTGTTGGACAAAAATCGGCCATCAGAAGAGCTGATCATAAAGCATGGGCAAATTTGCCTTACACGAGAAGACTTCTGGAGCTTGGGTTTAAGCCAGTGCATGGAATCTAATGTGCGTATGTTTTTAGTGTCTTAATTTACTGCACAAAAAGCAAATTCATAGATCAGTGGTTCTCAAAGTGTGGTAGTCAGGTTCCCTAGTGGTACGCAGAAGAATCACTAAATTAAATAATAATTGTTAAAACACAATACAATTTCATTTAAGCTTTATTTTGAGTAATGTTTTTATTTTTATTATGTTTTTTACATGTACAGTACTTTTTTTTTTTATTATTTTATAGGTACAACACATTTTCATTTAATAATTTTTTTTTTTTTTTTTTTAATTTACCTGTGCAGTGTTCAAAATGTTTTTACAATGTATTTTAATGCTAGTGATTATAGTGGTACTTGGAGAGCAAAATGTTTTCTGAGGTGCTAAATGGTATAAAAAGTTTGAGAACCACTTCCTAGATAATGCATAATGGTACACATGGCAGCTTTCTCAAGTATGTAATTGTTATGCAATTCTTTTCAGATCGGAAATGCCTGCCTCAAGATTGTTGAAGAAGCTGCACAAAGACACGTACTTTATACTATAATATATCTTCTTTCAAAAGTATTTATTTTGATGAAAGCATGTTTAATAGCTTATAATGTTGTTTCCATAAGGGGAAAAATGTTCACATTGTGGATCTCTATGCTGTTCCCACCTGGAAAGCCCGAGATGTGGACCCAGTGCATTGTTTGCCTGTAAGTTGTTGTTTTTTTTGTCCATGTACTCATCAACAGAGAAAGAGCTCTAGTGGAAACAGGCACAAAAGTATAAGGTTTTTTTGCATGCATGTTATTTTGTCACAATACTGTTAGGAAAATGTGAGGTCCAAGGATGTCGTGCTGTTTCCAGCTTGGAGCAGGCAGGCGGATGAAGCTGATCACTATCTGCTCTGTGTTGAGTTTCTTTTTATAATATTTCTAGCTGTAATATTTATAAATTCAATAGGTAAGGTTAGTGAGTTTGATTTTCATGGATATTAACAAAATATCCATTTATTGCAGGTTTTGTTTGTAGCTAAGAGGGAGATACTTTTTCTTGATTCTCTTCGCCCTGATGGTTTTGGAGATGAGACTTACAGAACCATATTTAGGTTGAGACTAAAGATAGAATAAAATAATTTATTTGCCTTGTTCCAGGCTTGTTTGGTTACAATTTCCAAAAGGAGCCTTGTTCTCAGGCTTTAAGTACATATAAGAGCCTTGTTCTCAGGCTTTTAAGTACATATAAGAGCCTTGTTCTCAGGCTTCAAGTTCTTATAAGACTCTCATTTTTAGGATTCAAGTTCATCCAAGAGCCTCGTTCTCAGGCTACAGAACTGATAATTTAATTACCCATGTATTTTGTGTTTTGTTTGGAATCCCAGACACATTGCAACCTTCATTGATCAAGGATCCTGGACTGAAAGAACAGGAAAAGACCTTGAGGTATGTTTAAACTGATGGAATTGTGCAACGCTAATTTAAACTTCATCCTCTCCTCCCATAAATCTTTCCATAAAATACTTAAAATTACATTCTATGGTTATTGCCATTAGAGGGGCCTATACGATCTCATGGAGATTCTTAACTGAGAAAAACAAGTGAAACATGTAAACTTGGTATTTGAAGCTTGAATTTGCTTTTTTATGCCGTCAGATAAATTCAAACCCAAAAAATATTTTGCCAAAAATTAAGTTCTAACTAAATTTTAAACTTAACGTGTATATTCATACAGTATCATAAATATGTAATAAATATAAAATATATATTTAAATATAGAAATAAGATATAAACTATCATATACACACACAATTTTTGCGTATTCACATGAACTCCACGAATCCACTCTTTTTTTTTTTTTTTCTTTTTTTTTTTACTGTGGATGCACTTTTCTTTTTCCAGTGTTTCCCTCTACAGCGTACAGGGAATTCCTGTGGCATCTACATGCTGATGGTAAGAATGTTTGATTTGTCAAAGCTTTGTTAAAGGAGAACTCCGGTGTGATATTGACCTAAAGTGTATTGAATCATGATACCGAGTGTGAACGTACCTTGCATATCTCATCTCGGTTTGTGTCCAGCTGTCCGAAATCTGGGGTCAGTTAGCCGATGCTCACAACAGGCTGTCTATGAGAGTGAATCGGGCATCGAAGAAGCCGTGTAAATAAATCACTGTTTTACGCCATTTACGAGGCACAAAGTAGCTCCACACTTCATTGGTAGACTTCCAAGGGCCCTGACATTTAAAACGAGACATTGAGAACTCAGAAAAAGCACCGGTAGTTTATTTACAAGAAGATTTATACAGACATTCCCAGCTCATCTTGAATTTAGTCACGATAAGTGAAGGTGTGAGCAGTAAGTCGAGTGTCGAGCACGAAGGAAACTACAACCTGATAAATTCCTTATCGTGACTAAGTTCAAGATGGCGGCGACCGGATTTTCTCTTCCAGGTACTGTCTGTATAAATCTTCTTGTAAATAAACTACCGGTGCTTTTGAGTTCTCAATGTCTCATTTTAAATGTCAGGGCCCTTGGAAGTCTACCAATGAAGTGTGGAGCTACTTTGTGCCTCGTAAATGGCGTAAAACAGTGATTTATTTACATGGCTTCTTCGATGCCCTATGGACTCTCATTGACAACCTGTTGTGAGCATCAGCTAACTGCCCCCAGATTTCGGACAGCTGGACACAAACCGAGATGAGATATGCAAGGTACGTTCACACTCGGCATCATGATTCAATGCACTTTAGGTCAAAATCACACCGGAGTTCTCCTTTAAATAATAAAATCAAGTCTTACGGTGTTATTTGTTTTTCACAGTATGCTCTCAGCACCTGTACCTCATGCCAGTTAACATTCACAGAGGTAAGTTAAATTTTCACACAAGTATATTGTCAAACTACTGTTAAGTCATTGTGTGTGCTTTGCACTCTTTTAGGAGGAGGTCCCATTGATTCGCCAGTGGTGGTGCATTCAGCTGATGGAGAGGTTTTGCCTAGAAGGGTATGACAAACTCTACAAATAAAATTTCAGTATCTATGCTGATATACAAATAGAGTGTGTATACATTTTCATATCTTACTAAGGCATGGACAGAGATTTGCACACTGGACAGAAGAAGCATCCCAACTCCTTCAGGGAACGCTTGAGCCTGTTTTTAGGGTGTCAAAATCCACCACCAAGCAGGCACTCAGCAGAAGAGTTGTAGTTGAAGAGTGCGCTGATAAGGTAAATGATTTTAGTGGTCATATATCAAACAGTTGCAATCCAAGTTGGATTAATAGTTTAATTTGTTTGTGCCGTTATACAAATATGCTCATAAATTTATATACCCATTGCAGAATATGCTAAATGTTAATAATTTTAACAAAAATAGGGAGGGATCATGAAAACTGTCTTTTTTTTTATTATTTAGTACTGTCCTGAATAAAATATATACTCCACAAGACAAAATAATAACTGAATTTATATAAATGACCCCGTTCAAAAGTTTAGATACCATTGAATCTTAATACTGTGTGTCGTTTCCTGGATGATCCATGACTGTGATAGTTGTTCATGAGTCCCTTGTTTGTCCTGAGCAGTTCATCTGCCTGCTGTTCTTCAGAAAAATCCTCTAGTTTCTGCACATTATTTGGTTTTTCCAGCATCTTCTGCATATTTGAACACTTTCCAAAAGTTTTTCTGAAGAACAGTAGGGAGCTAAACTGCTCAGGACAAAGGACATATGAGCAACTACTACAAAACATACAAGCAGCCGTGGATCATCCAGAAAATAACACACAGTATTAAGATTCAAGGGTATGTAAACTTTTGAATGGAGTCATATTTATAAATCCAGTTATTATTTTTGTCTTGTGGAGTATATATAAACATGTTATGTTATGTTATCACTCTTATTTTGTTAAAATCATTAACATTTTTACATACTCTGCAAGCGGTATGTAAACTTATGAACACAACTGTATATATATATATATATATATATATATATATATATATATATATTTATATTATACTGTTCTTAACCAGGTGCAACAGCCAAACGTTGTTAGAGACCTTCATACAGCTAGGTATTGGGTAAACAATCACAGAGACTTATTCCGTGGGGAGGTGACAGAGCCTGCTTTTCTCCAGATGGCCAGTGAAGATCAACAAAATACACTCAGGAAGGCCCAGGAGAGGGAATTCCCTGAAGCAAATGATGTCTTTTTCTTTATATTTGAGTCACAAGATGACATGGAAACATTTTTGTCACATTGTGTTGATAAACAAAGGCTAAAGGTCAATGCCATGTTGCTTGATCAGAACTTGTAGGAGGGAGGGAGGGAGGGAGAGAAAGTCAGACAGGAGGGAGTGAGAGAGTAGGAGGGAGCGAGTGAGAGAGAAAGATGGAGCTAAGGAGTGAGAGAGAAAGATGGAGGGAGCGAGCGAAAAACATGGAGGGATGGAGAGAGTGAAAGATGGAGAGTAGGAGTGAGAGAGAGAGGGAGAGAAAAATGAAGGGAGTAAGTGAGAGAAAGACTGAGGGAGCGAGAGGAGGAGGGAGGAAGTGAGAGAAAGGAGGGAGAGAAAAACAAAGGAAGTGAGAGAAAGAGAAAGGAGGGAGGATCGAGAGAGGAGGAAGGAGGGAGAGAAAAACGAAGGAAGTGAGAGAAAGACAGGGAGCAAGAGGAGGAGGGAGGGAGGAAGTGAGAGAGAAAGGAGGGAGGATCGAGAGAGGAGGAAGGAGGGAGAGAAAAACGAAGGAAGTGAGAGAAAGACAGGGAGAGAGAGGAGGAGGGAGGGAGGAAGTGAGAGAGGAGGAAGGAGGGAGAGAAAAACGAAGGAAGTGAGAGAAAGACAGGGAGAGAGAGGAGGAGGGAGGGAGGAAGTGAGAGAGAAAGGAGGGAGGATCGAGAGAGGAGGAAGGAGGGAGAGAAAAACGAAGGAAGTGAGAGAAAGACAGGGAGAGAGAGGAGGAGGGAGGGAGGAAGTGAGAGAGAAAGGAGGGAGGATCGAGAGAGGAGGTAGGAGGGAGAGAAAAACGAAGGAAGTGAGAGAAAGACAGGGAGAGAGAGGAGGAGGGAGGGAGGAAGTGAGAGAGAAAGGAGGGAGGATCGAGAGAGGAGGAAGGAGGGAGAGAAAAACGAAGGAAGTGAGAGAAAGACAGGGAGCAAGAGGAGGAGGGAGGGAGGGAGGGAGGGAGAATGAATGAAGAAGGGAAGCAATGAATTCATTTGTGAATATATGAATAAATGACTATTTAGTTTCTATTTAGTTTCTTAAAGTATGCTGAAATGAGTTTAACAGTTAAGAAGAACATGAATGAAGGAATTAGTTAATTTATGAATAAATAAATTGAATCAATAAGTATCTTGTGTGTTTCTTAAATGCAGATATTTTTTAAAGTATGCTGAATTAAGAACAACATATCTTTAGAAAATTAAATGTAAAGCACACACTTGTATATCTGTATTGCCCAAATGAGGTGTAGCAAAAGTTATTTTAATTTTATATTACAAATTTAATAATAAATATAATAAAAGCTTTAAAACGTGTTCATGACTGTGAAGGTAAGTTCTCGTTTTTTACATTTATTTATTTTTATTTACTTCTATATATGAAGTCAACAAATAATTATTTCCGGTACAGGTCGGATAGTGTCACAAACACATTACATTGTTAGTATTATAACAATATTATTATATATTGTTTTTATATATTATTTTATAAACTGCCGTAAATTGTTTCGTCGTAGTTCAGACAGGAAGTAGACGTTTCCGCGCATGCGCAGTACAGATCGTGTAAAGGTACGGATAGGGCTGTTCGATTCCGAAAATTTTGGAATCGATTCCGATTCCGATTCCTGGTTCTGGAATCGATTGGATTCGATTCCAGAATCGATTCCTCACTGTTGTTTCGATTCTTTTTCGATTCTTGTTTTTTAGATTGGAGGAAACTAATTTCGCAATAAATGCAGGATGTAATTAGGTCGTATAAAGTTACCTTCTCATAATATGAAGCTTCATTTGTAGCTCTGACTGATTTCAAATTGTAATTCATTGCCCAGGAAGTTAGTCATAACCCACAGCTCAGCAGTGGACATGCATTTATTGCATGAATAAAACAAGACGTGACGTATATAAAATGACAAAATTAGCAAACTATACACTGAAACAAAATAAACAGAATTTTAACAACAACACTGATATAAGAGCTATAATTTCGTAATTAATGCAGGATGATATAAGAGCTCGTGGATATAAGAGCTCGAGGCGTAGCTGTCAATCAGATGCGCTCTCGGCCACTGATACGTGCTCTCTGCATTTTCTTTCAGAGTTATCAATGGCTGATAGAAAGATTAAAAATAGCATTTATTTAAGATGTAAATAAGATCAAGACACGTAATGATCTATTCTGTCGTGCAGCGCTCAAAATTGTGGACATCATGAGCCAGTTCTCCCATAAAATAACATCTGAATCGTTTTTTGAACTGGTTCATTTAAATGATCTATCCGAACGAATCTTTTCGTGGAAATGTATCTGACTATAATAACTATTAGCGAGCAAGAGGCAAATTAATGAGTGCTTCTCAAGCTCAAGGCTGCATCCTTAAACTCAGACGAGTTTAGTAATGAGTCGTTTTTATTACGTTTATTTTCGTCAATCGACGTTTGATGACTTGCACCCGAAATATAGCCTTCATGGAATGCAGCCTTCCGTTTAAGAGGTAAGTTTTGTTGAACTGAAAACGGCTCTGAATGAGGAGTCGATTCCACTTGAGAGGATCGATTCCAAACGTTGGAATCGACTCTCGATTCCCAATGCCTCGGAATCGAGGAATCGATTATTTTTGGAATCGATTCCCAGCCCTAGGTACGGATCGAGTAGTGACACGACTCAGTCAGGTTCACGGTGGGAACTTTTCATTCCGGACCCGGAGTTTTCATCATTCGGTCGATTTACACGGTGAGTAATATTTATGTGAGTAATAATGTAGTGTAGCACTGTTTATTACAGTAAATAGTTTGTTCGCTGTATAAATAATATCTGCAAAATGAGTCTTTGGGAGAAATTCCACAGCGACCAACGGACGGTCACATATAACTTACACAAATAACACAAATAATACTTTTTTATGTGACAGAATGTACTTTTAAGATATTTTTGTATGAAAATGTAGTTGTATAAGCCTAAAATACGCCGTTTATTTGAAAGGATAGCATCTATTTAAATGCTTAAGCGCTTTCGGAGATGCTCAGGCCGGTAACGTTATTGGTGTTCCCGCCTAGTTAACGTTACCACAGCCAGTCCTTCGGGAATCTGCCGGCTTCTAATGTGGTTAAACATGACATATAACGTTAAATCCTTTTGGACGGGTCATCTTTAATGTCCTAACTTGTTTGTTCAAGAGCAGTTTGTTTTGGCTGAAGGTAAGGTAGTGCTTGCGTGATACCGAAAAAAATTATTAACTTCTGTGGCAACTATTGCATTTAAAGCAATGATGGGCAGATCGTATCCTTAACTGCGTGTTTGTACTGTAGAATTGTTTCCACAGACTCAAACTTTATTTGTGGTGTTACGTTAGATGTGTTTCGTTCATACTGGACACCATCACAACTCCAAATAACTATGCCTTGTAATAGAAAGTTCCGGGAAATCAAAAATATGGACGAAGGCATGAAGTTATGAGGGGAATTTCCAGTTAGTTCCTATCAGTAAATCTCACAATATAACATTGGATTTCTGAATGTTTTTAGTGTTCACAATTGTAATCATGTGAACATGCCCCTTTTTGCTAGCTTTAATGGTGCAGCATGTAAACTGTTTTAAACTAGCAATAATAATTATTGTGTTTTTACTTTCATTTGAGGGACTCTCTGCATGTTCCTGTGACTAGGACACATACCATTTCCTTGATGCCAAAGGAAGTTTCCAGGCACAGTAAGTATTTTTAGTATTAAAGCATTTTACAATAAACAGTTGACTTTAATGAAATATATCATATAATGTAATATGTTATGTTCCACAGATCACTGCTGTTTTCCAGAAAGGAGGTCTTACTGGGAGGAAAATGGTCAAATATTTCGGCATTTTACAGGAGGTATGTATTCATTTATCAAGTGTCTTTTCCTTTCCCATATGTATTATTATTTAACACAGTAATGTCAAATACAGTGTCCAGACAAAAATGTCTCTGCTTGAATTTAAATTCTACTTAAATTTCAAATACTAAAAGGGTTATAGTTGCCCAAAAAATGAAAATTCTGTCGTTAATTACTCACCCTCATGTCTTTCCAAACCCAGAAGACCTTAGTTTATCTTCAGAACCAAAAAAAATTAAAACATTTTTTCAATGAAATCTGAGAGGTTTCTGGACTTGCATAGGCAACAATATAACTGGCCCAAAAACGTACTAAGGACATAAGTGTAACCATTTATGTGACATCAGTGGTTCAGCCGTATCTTTACAGAGCTAAAGAATAATTTTAATGTGCAAAGAAAACAAAAATAACTTTATTCAACAATTCTTCTTCCTGCCTCCATTGTCAAGACTACAATGACATATGCGTGTGTTTTTCTTTGCTTATAAACATGGTTCAGCCCATGCATGTTCATGTCAGCAACACCAAACACTTGTGTCATGGTACTCTCATGAATGGCAGACGGTGGCGCGGAGGAGTCTGTATTTTTGTTTTCTTTGCGCACAAGTATTCTCGTAGCTTCATGAAATTACTGTTGAACCACTGATGTCACATGGACTATTTTACCAATATCTTTAATGTGTTTCTTGGCCTAAGAACATTTCAGTTGAGTTGCGTTGCTGTCTATGCAGGGTTAGAAAGCTCACAGATCTCATTAAAAATATCTGAATTTGTGTTCCATTTGCAGATTAGGAACGACATGTGGGAGATATACAAATAGATTTGTCAGTTTTCTTTCTCATCTGCTTCCTTTCACTTTAACTTAAAAAAAAACAGCTGTTTATGATGACATACTGATTTGTTTTTGTGCATATTGGCTGGTAAATATCAGTTGATACCCAACCCTACTAACATGGGCGACATTAGGGGGGGGCAAGGGGGGGCAGTTGCCCCCCCTGTGGTTAGTCATGGAATCCTCGACAGCCCCGCTGCAACTGCTTTAGCCAAGCTTAGGCTCGGTTGTACTTGGGAACTAGACGGTGCTATATAACCCTCAAACGAAAGCAAAGCAATTGAAGATCTGGCAAACTATCCAATGTGTTTTTGCAGCGTTGAGCAATGTAGCCAATCACAGACATATCTGTTGTTTCTGAACAATTAGAAACACTTGTCAGAATTCACTCACTGCTGAAAGCGCCTGATCGGTTTTTATTAAGTGCCGTTTTGTGCGCTCGTGAATCATCTTATGAGTGTAGACGCGATGTAAATAAAATATTAATTGTGAGAGCTTTATTAATTATAACGGAATTTTGTGAGATCTCTATGAAATTTTAGTGATAATAAGGGGAGCGTGCTTTGCACTTTCCAGGCTATAATCCATTTAGAATTTGTATGAAACTTTCGTTTTTCGGCACATGTAAGCTGATGTGTTTTGGGAGTGACATTTGCATATTTACACTGGGTTTATTCTCGAAATAACGGTGAAGCAATAGACGGGATAAAAATATATTTTCCCCTTCTCCCAAAACAACTTACTGTTTCAGCTATAAAATAGTTCAGTTTTGTATGTAATGGTAAAATGTTTATATTTAGTTTCGTTTTTTATTTAGCTAATTTAGAAAAACGCTTGGAGCATTTTTTATTCGTTAAAAATATTTATATTTACCGAACAGCGCCCAGCGGAAGACTGATCATAGTCTGTTTGATCAGTTTGCCTTCTCAAATCATCACGACTTGCCTAAAATGAAATCTACAGATATAAAACAGTTCAAGTATAAAACAATGGTAGTTTAAACGTTACAGATACATGTGAGCTATATGCGCATAGTTTGTGCAGAAAGTGGAAGCTAAAGCTTGCAGGACATCGAGGCACCAGCGCAATCACTTGCATTTTTTTAATTGGAAGCAATTTAAAATTATCCGTCATTTTTGCTCACAAAGTACGAGTAATACATCGAAAAAAACGTTACAGCATTTTTATAAAATAAAGAAAACAAAAATTATGTGCTTTCTGCCGTCTGGTTCTTGAAAAGGAGTGCTTAACAAAATGAAGCGAAATGCATGCCTCACAGACATAATAAATACATTTATAGAAAGCTTTAAATTATTACTTAACGAAATAAAACAAATCAAAAGCACAAACTCTTTCATGTAATCCGTAAAGATGAATTTCTCTCTGAAGGCGCGTCCAAAAAGGAGATTGCGACACTGACTCAGAATACACAAATTAATTAATAAATAATTCATTTATGTCCTTACTCTTTCCTCGACACATTCATTGTTATTTATTTTTGCCGGTGCTTGGGGCGAGTTTTAGCCTATTGTGTGCGCTTGAACGCGGATTCAGCTGCGCTAAAGCACACTAAACGGTGTCTGAGTCGGTCTCAAAAGTGAAAGCGAAAGTGAAGTTTCCTGTTGTTTCCACCAGCGCGGCATTTTTTTTCTTCACCATAATTGATGGATGTCTAAATTATGAAAATAAGGAGAAGCCTAAAACAGGCCCGATGCCGGCCCGGGTCTGAACTATGACGTGAAAATTGGCCCGAAGCCGTAGCCCTGGGGTGTAAAAAAAAGTCAGGGCCCATCGGCCCGGGCTGAAGTGCAGCGCTTTAATTGACTGCTTTGATGTGCTGCAATACCGTAGGGCACTGTTTTAATGCTTACATCTGATTTTTTTTCTTGCCCCCCCTGACTCAAGAGTCAAATGTCGCCCATGCCTACTAATAACAGTTTCTTTTTATTTAAATATAGGACAGTCAAAGAGATGACTCCTTGAAAGACCCACAACACATCACCATGGGCATACCTGTAAAATCCATTACAAATTGCAGTTTGTTGCATGACATATGAACAGTTTTAGCACTATTGTTTTATTCACTATTGAAAAAATACAATATACTGTTTAATCACTATATACTGTTGCCTGTTTCCACATATTTTTTATTAATTTTGCAATTCCAAGTCCGCACTCAACAATGTAGCCTCTTTCACCTGTGAATTTTTGTTAATTTTTATTTTGTGAATGTGCAACGTTAAGTAAGCACTTGTCTTCCAAACACTTGTTGTATATACAAAGAAACTGTTACTGAATTTACATTTGATGACATTAAAAATAAATTCAAAACATTACACTTGTTGTGTGTATTTGCAAAGCCATTTAAGAACCTCTCCTTAAGAAAAGGATTTTTTTAAGGTAAGTGATTAAAACAATTTTGAAATTTAGTCAACAAAATGTGGTTATTTAAATGTAGCTAAAATAAATTGATTGCAACCACTTACCTTAAAAAAATTGAGTAAATTCAATTAATATTTTTTCTTCAGAAACAATTAAATAAATTAAGAGGAAGTAGCATATTTAAATTGGGCTGAAATTACTCATTTTTTTAATACTAAGTTAACTAAATAAAATTGTTTAAATCCAAATAAATGTGTTTGTTTAAATTTAGATCAAATCAATTGATTGCAACCACTTACCTTAAAAAAATTGAGTAAATTCAATGAATCATTTTTTTCAGTGTATTTTAAATAGTAGTAAAAACTGTTTTTGACATCAGAATAAAGCACTTTCCAGTACAGTACATGGCTGTGGGGACGCAGTTTTGTGGTGCTTGGAATTCAATATAATGAATTAAGGCAAGACACTGCAGGTGAATAGGGTAAAAAAAATTAACTAATAGTTATCACCTTACTTACCCGGTTGATTGATTACATTGATAATTGCAAACATTTTTAGTATTACAAGTTTTCTAAAATGTTTAGTTTAGGTTTAAATATGCAAATGAGACATTATTTTATGAAATATGCGCTAATTTGCATACATTTCTAGTACAAAAATCTAAACACTGGATGAAGTCAGTTTCAAAATTATTGTTTAATTTTTTGACATATTAGAGTCAAAAGTTTTTACAGAGGGAATTTTGGGATCTCATTTTGTCACGCCATAATTCAGAAAAAATGTAGAACAGACAGGAAACACTTTATATATATATATATATATATATATATATATTTTTTTTTTTTTTTTTCATTTTTGGGGATATTAAATGTATAAAATCAAGCAAATTATGTATGAACAGATCCCTCTGTAAAAACCTTCAGAATATACACAGGAATAAAAATGTAAAGTTTGGTGTGTGTAAGAGCTACTGAAGTGGAGATTCATGGCTCAGTGTAGGAGAAAAAAAATCATTTTAAGAAAACGGTTCTTAAAAATATGCATTGTAATTGAAATCTATTGACACAAAAAGATAAAGTGCTACAAAAGAAACACTTAACAGTGTCTTTTGGATGTTTTCTTTCCACTAGTCTGAAAAAAACACTTCATGAAACACCAAAAAGCCCAAAATCTCAAACTTGACAGGTGCATGAAAAAACTGTGTTTTTGCATGCAGTGTCTCCCCTTAATAAAACATTTTGCCCCATTGATGGCTCAAGAAGGTGCAAGTGTTCAAATACTACAAGAAACGTCCCAGCAGGTGTGTTGAGGGAGGTTGGAGCTAAAGACACTTTCCCTCTGCAGGACACCAGCCCTTCAGGACTGAGTTTGGGCAACCCTGTTTAATAGTGTACCATTTTTACTGCTTGCTAAACTGTGAACTGTTTTTTCAGTTGCACACTTTTAACCTTGTGTTGGAAACCATCTGTTTAAAGATGCTGAACTTCCTATTTGTGAAAAGGAATTTTCCTCTCTATGCCAAACATCAGCAAATCATCCTTTCTTATCCGCAGAGACTTCACTCGCTTAACCTGCAATAATGAACTCTGAATGAAACCGGTAGCATAGCTTATATTTTCAGCAGCTGATATAAAAGTGGAAACACAAGGTGGACCCCGTTTTCTTTAAAAATATCCAGCACATTTCACTGGGCATTTATATGCAGACAGAAATGCTCTGACTCATCTGATAGACTCGGGTCTCGGGTCTCTGAGGTGAGTAACTCCTGCTCCCACATTCAAGTCTTCCTTTTATAGGGATCTTTTCATCTTCCTTTAATGAATGACAGGAGTCATTTCCAAATAAAGCAGGAATTCAACGTTTATTGAATGCAGAAGTATGGAAACTGCTTTCCCCCCCCAATGTAAACTCCAAATAAAGCTCACTTCAACCTAGACATTTAAAGAAAAACATAAAGACACTTTAAAAAGAAATACATAGAATAAAAATTAAATATAACTTTAAATAACTTATAACTTTTACATGGTCTCGTATTTGTCTGAACTTTTTAGCAGCTTTTGTATTTAAAAAAACCCATCAGTGACAAAAAGCATAACAAGTATTCCTAAATTGGATTAAATTGGTAAAAAGGCTTCTCCTTTTTTACGCCAAATGAAGGCTACATCATTGTGGCCAAACAATTCAATTTTTGTTTCATCTGACCATAAAACAGAAGATCAGAAGTCTTCTTCTTTGTCCAGATGAGCATTTGCATAGGCCAAGCGGGCTTTTGTGTGCCTTATCTGGAGAAGTGGTGTCCTCTTTGGTCTGCGTCTGTGGAGCCCAGCGGTGTTCAGTGTCCGTTGGACTGTCTGCCTTGAGATGTTGCCACCAGCAGAGCCCAGATTCATCAGGATGGCCTTGGTGGTGATCCTTGGATTCTTTTTGACCTCTCTCACTTTCCTCCTGACCAGCACAGGTGTCACTTTTGGCTTCCGACCACGTCCTCTGAGATTTTTCACAGTGCGTAACGTCTTGTATTTTTTAACAATACTTTGCACTGTTACCACTGGAACTTCAAAACATTTAGATATGGTCTTATAGCCCTTTCCTGACTTGTGATCAGCCACAATGCGCAGCCGCAGGTCCTCAGTGAGCTCCTTTGTCTTAGCCATGACTGTCCACAAACCAACAGCAGAGAGCTTCTGTTTTTCACCTGTTGAGTTGATTAAAACCGCTGTTCCCAATGAATCAGGGTCATTAGGATGCTTTAGGCCCCAATCACACCGAACACGTTTTTTATGTCTAAAAATTGTTTTGTTACTTTTAAAAAAGAGCAGTGTGCTGCGTTTTTTTTATGTTGCTAGGCAACGACCAACACAACTGTCCTGTCAGTCAAATCAAAGGATTATAGCACGAGAACTCTCAAATCTTTGTTTATTGCTGTTAAGTAAACTGTCATATTAGCAGAAACCTTAAAAAATACAGCCCCGGGTTACCTGCGACAGACACCAAAAGTTTCTCCTCCATTATTGCAGTCTCTGGACTTTCTAAGCAACTGTAAACTTTCGTCACCACAACAGAAGGCCATCTCCATTCATTCGATTGGACAATGGAAAAAAAAAAACGTGAATGGCGTTGGGCGTTGGGTTTTTCCGCTCAGAGTTGCTTTCTTTTCAACTTCAGATGGTCAGAGCGCTTCTGCAAAAACGTAAGGCGCTCAGGGCACATAAGCAGCACGCAAAACATTTACTGCCAACAAAAAACAATTAAAAAAAGGCACCTCTCACTGCCAAAAACATGTTCTGTCTGATCGGGGCTTTAGAACAGCTCGGACTATTTGGAATGGTAGAGAACTTTGGATTTTCCCATAGACTGTGACAGTTTGCAAAGGGTATGAATAAATTTGGACAAGCCGCTTTTTGTTCAAATGTAAATAAAAGCTGAGAAATATTTTTTTTCCACAATGATGCCTCTTATACATCATCTTATTATCTTCAGGGAGAAGCCTGTGTCATTTCCGGTCCAATAAACCTTGCCGGTTTAATAAAAGTAACTTTAAGTCAGAATTTGCCAGTGGTATGAATAATTTCGGGCTTGACTGTATATATATATATATATATATATATATATATATATAAATCAGACTTGCTAATATTTTATTAGTTGGTTAATATTAAATATCAGCCTCCTCAAAAAAAAAATCAGTTTTGCCACTGCATATGAGGAAATGGAAAATGTCATTTTGACCTGAAGCACTGAATGATTTGGAGAACAAAGAGTGGATGACATTCAGAGTGAGCTATTAATTTTACAGGGTGCTGGCAGACCGGAAGTCAAAGCTCTGAATGTGGCAATCCCTGAGCGTCCTAAAGTCTCTCTGTGGGGTAAAGGTAAGAGATAAGGCTTGTGGACATGTAACCTACCAGCTGTCTAGCAGCTCATTTCCAACTCATTAACCCTCTGATGTGGGAATCATTATTCAGTCACAAAGATTTGATATCTTCTTGCTTTGTGCTCTTTTAAATAGCACTGGCTACAAAATTATAAATGATTTGTAAGGGGTGTGGAATGGCGTGTGCATGTACATGTAAGACTGCGTCTGGACAGAACTGGACTCCATCACGCAGCTTTGTATACAATCCGCACTCGCCGTCTGAATCCGCTGACAAAGACAAGTGTCTATCTTAATAGTTTCTATGTTAAATATGTAAATATTTGCAATGCATGTAATTCAGTGGATACAAAACATTCAAATCCAAACCTCCAGAGTCAAAGAATAAACAGAGACTTCAGCAAATGAACATTTAATCCTCCGCTCATATATTATCAGATTCCACACGTACACATTGTCTATACAGCTTGTTTTCTGCTACCAATTTTTGTCCATCTGCAAATATAAGTTAGTGCTGTACATTACTTACCAATTATTGGTATGAACTGATCTGAGGGAAATGTCTTGTAAACATTGGCTGTTTCAAGTTATAACTTTACAGTCAACATGTCCTGGCAGCAGAATGAAAAAGAAAAATATCTCTATACACTTTTTTAGAATATATCTGTGTTCTGTACATGCTTAGAATAAGGCTTTTCTCAGAGTTGATGGATATGCAGTTTGGAGCAGAAGTGCTCTTGTTATTCAGATGGACCCATGGATTGGACAATGCTCGAAAAGGAAATATTCATTTAATTGCTATTAATTTCTTTCTGAAAAATCTCTTTTAGCCTAGTATATCTGCCATAAACCATTTAACATCAAGGTGTTACAGTGCTTACATTTACAATACCGTAGTATTAATAATATTGCTTCTCTCCTACCATAAATCTGAAATCGATAAATCTCTGAACAATTATTGAGAAGTGCTCTGTAGTTGGAACAATCGCAGGTCGAACATTTGATCATGTAAGCTCACATTGATATTAAATCACATCAGATTGCAATCAAGGAAGAGTGGAGTTCGTTGAGATCTACAAAGTTGATATAAAGTGAGTTAAAGCCACAGTTCAGCCAAAAATGAAAAAATCAGTCATCTTTTCCTCACTCTCAGTCTAAAGTTGTTTCAAAACGGCATAACTGACCTTCTTCTGTGCAAAATTAAAGATATTAGGAAGGATGTTGGTAACCAAACAGTTTCGGTTCGCATTTACCATTGTATTTTTTTGGCCATACATTAACAGTCAATGGAAACCAGCACCGTTTAGCTTTTTTTTATGTATATCTTCTATACTCTGAGAACAAAAAGGTACAAAAGCTGTCATTAGGGTGGTACTTTTTGTACCTTTTAGGTATTAAAATGTACACTTTGAGTAGTTGTATTATGATACCAATACGGACCCTTAAGCTTTTGTACCTTTTTTTCCTCAGAGAGGTTTGGAGCAAAACAAGGGTCAGTAAATGATGACGGCTTTACTTTTTGGGCGGACAGCTGACTTAACCATCACACTGGAAAAAATGCTTTTCTTATTTCGATTTTTTGTCTTGTTTCCAGCCAAAACATCTAAAAATTCTTAAATCAAGAAGTACAAATTATTTTCAGAAAAAAAACAATAAGTGAGTTTTTGCTAAGAGCAAACAAAATAATCTGCCAATGGGGGAAGAAAAATGTTGCTTGCTTCAAGAAAAACGCACTTAATTTTGACTTTCTGAATACAAGACAATTTTTAACTCATCTAGAAAATCCTTCTTGATTTAAGAATTTGTTGATATTTTGACTGGATTCAAGACATAAAATCAGTAAGAAAAGCATTTTTACATTATTTCATAGCTTTTAACACATTGCTATTAAGTACCCATGATGTTTTTATCCTCTATACAACAATCACACTGCAAAAAATGCTTTTCTAGCTTAGATTTTTTTGTCTTGTTTCCAGCCAAAATATCTAAAAATGATTCAATCAAGAAGGATTTTCTAGATGAGTAAAAATTGTCTTGTTTTCAGAAAAAAAAAAAAAAAAAGTCAAAATTAACTGCATTTTTGCTTGGAACCAGCTAAATAATCTGCAAAAGGGGTAAGAAAAATGATCTTGTTTTCTGTTTGAAATAAGTTTTTTTTTGCTTACCCCATTGGCAGATTATTTTGCTTGTTTTAAGAAAAAACTCACTTAATTTTGACTTATTTTTTCTGAAAATAAGAATTTTTATTTGTCTAGAAAACCCTTCTAAATTTAAGGCTGGAAACAAGACAAAAAAAAAATCGAAGTAAGAAAAGCATTTTTTGCAGTGTTGTCTGTGTTCATTTAAATGAACACCATCTACTCTGGCTAGAATGAAAATCAAATAAATGATTATCGTTTCAGGACACAATTGCTAACAGAAGCCCGTTTAGCAGAGACCAAATTATTACTGTACAGTTCAATGTGATTAAAACTATGGCTCATTTCCCAGACATGGCCACGACTACAAAGGAGTTTTCTAAAAGAACCGGACAGAGCGATACAGCGTGGGACACTCTTCTTCAAGACATCTACGTTCTTGAACATCCTAAACGTCTGCTTTAAATGACAGGGTTAGTTTAATGCTTAAAAATGACGACATGGAGCTTGTGAAATGCTTAAAAGGATTAAACAATTGGGGATATCTGCATAGACGACTGTGAGCAGCAGTTTGTGGGAGTTCGCCACAGAGAAACACTTCATTTCCAAACCACCGTCAGCCATCTTCAACACAGTGATGGTCGGACTGAGTCTGTCCTGGAACATTAAAAAGCTTTGAGTTTCCTGTCACTCACTGATGAGTGATCAAGGCTGCTGGAGTCCTGGGGCCCTTTTTAGCGTGTGGTTTTTACAGATCAGTGTCCTCAATGTGATCTGACATTGTGTGCACCTCATAGAGGTCAACTTAATGATCCCCGTTGCTAATGATCACCTCAGGGCCGGTTGGGGTAGTTGGGATGCGGGGCATCTTCTTGAGCGGGCTGGGAATATGCTGAGAACGCAGAAACACACAATCAGCCACACTAATGCTATAGCTACTGTACATAACTAGAACAACAACAATGTGCAAATTTGGGACCAGTAAGATTTTTTATGTTTTTTAAAGAATTCATTTATGCTCATCAAGGCTGCATTTACTTAAAAAAAATACACAAAAAACAGTAATATTGTGAAATATTGTTACAGTTTAAAATAAGTTTTGAATATATTTAAAAATATTATTTATTTCTGTGATGCAAAGCTGAATTTTCATCAGCTATTACTGCAGTCTTCAGCGTCACATGATCCTTCAGAAATCATTCTAATATGCTGATTTATTATCAATGTTGGAAACAATTGGAATCTGTGATTCTTTGATGAATAAAAAGCTCAAAAGAACAGCATTTATTTACAATACAAATCTTTTCTAACAATATAAGTTGTTTCTATCACGTCTATCAATAACACATCCTTGTTGAATACAAGTATTAATTTCTTTCAAAAATTAAAATAAAAAATAAACATTTACTGACCACAAACTTTATAAATGGTAGTTTATATTGTTACAAAAGATTTGCATTTTAAATAAATGATGTCCCTTTTAACTTATTTATTAAATAATCCTGAAAAAAAGTATCAAGGGTTCCAACAAAATATTAAGCAGCACAATTGTTTCCATCACTGATAAGAATGATTTCTGAAGGATCATGTAACATTGAAGACTGGAGTAATGGCTGATGAAAATTCAACTTTGCATCACAGAAATAAATTATATTTTAAAATATAATAATTAATTGATTGTAGACAAGATGCATATATTATAATATATATTTCATGTGACACTGAAGACTGGAAACTAAATTTTTTGAACGTCAGTGTAGAATGAAACAAATACCAGTTATAAAAACTGAAAATGAATGACAACAGAACCATACCTTTCATGGTACAACTGGCTGTGCTGCACTTATGTTAAAAACAGGTTGTGGATAGAGCAAAGTATTTTAACAATAAAACCCATGACATCCAGCCTACCTCAGCTGCAATGCTGGAAGAGACCAGTCCGGCCTCCAGCGGTCTGTCATCGTTCATGGAGCGTCTGGCGTACTGCCTGCGATGCTTTTCGTCCACGCGAGTGAGGTACCATGTTCCTGGGAAGAGTTCGTCTACTGAGCCTTGAGGGATGTAGTTTGCTGTGGAAATGTGAGAAACATCTCATCGTCAAACAGATCCAAGATTTACGAGAAGAACAAAACGGAACAGAACGTAAACGCTCAATTACCTAAATGGTGGGTTTCTTCTCTGAGCTTCATGGTCTGAGCAAAAACATCCGGTGAAACCTTCTTTCTAGAGTCCAGCCTGGCCTCCAAGTCACACAGGCTGGAGACCATCTTATCCAGAGCAGATCCTTATTAAAAATGACATACGTTAGCACAGCTGACTGTCAATCAACCTCAAGTTGATTAGTTGATGGATGCATCTTTGCAAATGGCCTTTCTTGATAATGTGCTTGTTAACAAGTTTCGCCGATAAATGCGGCTGAAGTAAACATAATCCCAGACAGAGGAGGGGCAAGGTAAAAGTGTGTGGTTTTTACACTACTATTGAGAATTTTTAACCAAAGTATATTAGAGACTTTTCATTAAGACCCTAAAAAATCATATGAACTTGTGGAAAATGGGTATCCGATGACCCCTTTAAATTAAGTGCAGCTGTTTTAGCAATTGTTATTTTTTGAGTTAATATTAGGTTAATTTCAAATTAAGATGAAGCATGTTTCATTTAATTCACTCTATTGAAATGTTTTATATAATATTACGAAAGTTTTTGGACTGAGAGATTTTTTATGTTTTTTAAAGACATTTCTTATGCTCACCAAGTCTGCATTTATGTGATCTTAAAGTACAGCAAAATCAGTAAAATTGTGAAATATTTTTACTATTTAAAATAACTGCTTTCTGTTTGATTATATTTTAAAATGTAATTCATTTCTGTGATCAAATCTTAATTTTCAGCATTATTTCTTTACTTCAATCACATGATCCTTCAGAAATCATTCTATTATGCTGATTTGCTGCTTAAGAAACATTTGTATTAATTTTTATCAATATCAAAACGTTTTTTTAGGATTCTTTGATAAACATACAAAGATCAGCATATATCTGAAATACAATTTTGTAACATTATACACTATACTATTCAAAAGCTTAGAGTCAGTATATTTTATTTTATCCTCTTATCAAAGGCGATGATGAAAACGTTTATAATGTTACAAAAGACTTCTTCTACATTTCAGACAAATGCTGTTTATTTCTCAAACTTTCCAATTCAACAAAGAGACCTGAAAAAAAATCTACTCAGCTGTTTTAAACATAATAGTAATAATGCATGTTTTTATTTATTTAATTATTTTTGAGAAGCATCTCAGCATATTAGAATGATTTCTGAAGGATCATTTGGAGTAAAGACACCAAAAATTCAGGTTTGAAATCACAGGAATAAATTACATTTTAAAATATATTCAAATAGAAAACAGTTACTTTAAATAGTAAAAATATTTTAAAACATTATAGTTTTTGCTGTACTTGACTGGTAGTGTATCTAAAACATTTTTGGGTTAATTTTCCAGATAAAATGACCATTTTGTTGTAAAAGTGACAAAACTTGTTATACCATAACTGTGAGCTTAGTCACCCCCTTGTCATCTAAGATGTTCATGTCTTTCTTTCTTCAATCGTAAAGAAATTGTTTTTTTTTGAGGAAAACATTTCAGGATTTCTCTCCATATAATGGACTTCTATGGTGCCCTGAGTTTGAACTTACAAAATGCAGCTTCAAAGGGCTCTAAATGATCCCAGCCGAGGAAGAAGGGTCTTATCTAGCGAAACAATCGGTTATTTTCTTTGCATTATTATTTGCATTTTGGAAGTTCAAACTCAGGGGCACCATAGAAGTCCATTATATGGAGAGATATCTTGAAATGTTTTACTCAAAAAACATAATTTCCTTATGACTGAAGAAAGAAAGACATGAATATCTTGTGTGACAAGGGGGTGAGTACATTATTTGGACATTTTTGTTCTGAAAGTGAACTACTCCTTTAAGTATAATGACACTCTAATAGAAACTGTGTGTGTGTGTGTGTGTGTGTGTGTGTGTGTACAGTACATACCAGGTGTAGCATCTTGTGTGATTTTGATGGAGTAGAGCGTAGCAGCAAAGCCTGAGCCATATGAAAACACACCAATTCTCTGTCCTGCCAAATGCTGCGGTGTATGTCTGTTGAGAGTAACAAAATAAATTAACCACGAGTGCATCACATTTACAGCAGCTTTGAAGAAGCACAAAAGCTGTAATGTACACTCATCAACAGTGTTGGGGGTAAAGCATTACAAGTAACGCAAATTGCGTAATAAAATTAATTTTTCCAAGTAACTAGTAAAGTAACGCATTATTTTTTAATTGACAAGAAAATATCTGAGTTACATTTTCAAATTAGTAACGCCAGTTACTTTCCCCCCATTTATTGATTAAAAGCTCTCCTGTCCCCATGTTGAGAGAAATTGTGAGTAAGATGTTGCTTTAGTTCTAGAATAAATGTGAACATGCATTAATTCATCTCACTCACTAAAAAAACAGATACAGTATTCCTCAAAATGAAGAAAAACACTGAAATTCAATGCAAACCTGCAATAATTAAATATGCTCAATAATACAAATATCCTTTATGTATTTAATCCCATTTTATTAACTGATGTCTTTGCTGCTGACCTTCAACGATCCAATTCATCCATACTAATAAGCAAAAATTACTCAAGATAATCTAACATTTGTTTTCCATTTTTTATTGCTGAAGAGTTGACTTTTATTTCTGCGGTCTACTGTACAGACCTGAATTTACTTTTCTCTAAGCCTGAGGCTTTTGGTCTATAACACCTTACATTTGCCAAAAATAGAACTTTTTACATTAAAAACAAACAAGCAAGCCCTGCACAGATTTAAAAAAGTAACGCAGAAGTAACACAACGCATTACTTTCCACAAAAAGTAACTAAGTAACGTAATTAGTTACTTTTTTAGGGAGTAACTCAATATTGTAATGCATTACTTTTAAAAGAAACTTTTCCCAACACTGATCATGAATATAAGATGGGCACCGGTGAAACTTACTGTGCGAGAACTGAAGCCAAGCAGCCGTACACCGATGGTGTGTACATGTTACCATTCTGGTTTGATATAAGCAGAGACGCCTTCGTCTTATTATCAAACAGTTCTGAACTGGCCTTCATAAAGGCCTTCTCCACATCTCTGTCGAAATAAGTCTCCTCAATCTTCACATCTCTGAAAAAAAAAAGAGAAAGATGCTCACTATGAGCTGCTGTTGTATGGAAAACAGCTGTGAGAAGAATCTAACATTCCAAACAAAATTCAAAATTTAAATCAAAATTCTAATTGTGCAAAACTCATTTGGTGTTAGTCTTCTTAAAGAAGAATTTCCAATAGGAGGAGGGTATTAACCTGAAAGCTTCCAGTCCGCTGAAGGGTCCGCTCTCTGTGTTGGGACTGGGATTGCAGAGGAAATCATTGAGCATTAGTCGAGCCAAAGACTTCTGGACCAGTTTACAGTAAGGAGAGTGGAACACCATGAAGCCGAAGTCTTCAAGACTGCAACGCTTTTCAAGACCCTCTGAAACACAAGTAAGAGAAGCCTTTAGACAAAAACTAATTATAAAACACTTTTAGTTGCATTTATGGACCCTGAAGAACCTAAACTTCAGTCTCGTCCTCACAAATGAATCATACACTGCCAGCCACAAGTTTTTGAATTGTGAGATTTTTAATGTCTTTTTTTTAAGTCTCTTCTGCTCACCAAGCCTGCAAGCAAAAGCAGTAAAATGTGAAATATTTTTACTATTTAAAATAACTGCTTTCTATTTGAATATATTTTAAAATGGAATTTATTCCTGGGATCAAAGCTACATTTTCAGCATCAATAGTCCAGTCTTTGGTGTCACGTGATCCTTTAGAAATCATTCTAATATGCTGATTTGCTGGTTAATAAACATTTTCATTATTATTTATTATTATCAATATTTAAAACGGTTGAGTACAATTTTACAGGATAATTTGATGAATAAAAAGATCCAAAGATCAGCATTTATCTGAATAAATCTTTTATAACATTATACACTATACCATTCAAAGGTTTAGAGTCAGTATCATTTTTTTTTGTTGAAAAACAAGTTATAGAAATACCTTTAGTTTAGCAAGGATGCTTTGAATTGATCAAAAGTGATGATCAAAATACATTTATAATGTTACAAAAGTTTTATATTTCAAATAAATGTTCTGAACTTTCTATTCATCAAAAAAAAAAACTGAAAAATTCTACTCAGCTGTTTTCAACATCATAAGAATAAAAAAATATTTTTTGAGCAGCAAATCCGCATATTAGAATGATTTCTGAAGGATCGTGTGTCACTGAAGACTGGAGTAATGATGCTAAAAATTCAGCTTTGAAATCACAGGAATAAATGACATTTTTAAATATATTCAAATAGAAAACTGTTACTTTGAATAGTAAAAATATTTCACAATTTTACTGTTTTTGCTGTACTTTGGATCAAATAAATGCAGGCTTGGTGAGCAGAAGAGACTAAAAAAAAAACATTACTGTTCAAAAACTTTTGACTGGCAGTGTAGCCTTAGATTTTAAATATAGTGAATGAATCATATTTATTGGCGATGAATCGATTGTTTGGCCACTGTAAATTAAAATTTCGGCAGATAACGTGAACACAAACCATTGAGAAAAAACACATACTAGGATTCCTTTATACCTACTAGTTGACTAGTATAGTTTTTGATAGAAAAAAATATATATTTACAGAATTTTTTACAGTTTTCATTCCAATGTGTTTTCTTTTCTTAGATAGTTTTATTGACGCCTTTATGTCAATACTGACTCTCAATATTGCTGAATAATAATGATGTAATTTTCACAAATGAACAAGCTAAACTGAATTATAGGTTTATATTGTTTGAGAATATATAGATGTATTTACAAACCTCTCTGCCACTGGGCATGGATCTTGTTCCTGTAGACGGAGTAGCAGCGATCTAAAGCACTGAGGTAACACTGAATGGAAAGCTTGCCGTCCACCACCGGATACTCAGACACCATGTCTGGCTTATAAAAATCATATGCATGTTGCATATGTGTCCCACGGAGCCCTGTTAAAATAAGTTATCACATTTGAATTACTTCATGAAATAAAAAATATAAAATGTAGCAAATAAGTCAAATTATTATTCAGTATTAGTAAACCAAGTTATGTAAATAAAAGTGTTGACTTAATCTTGCTATCACAAAGATAACAAAACCTGTTTTGTTATGTCTCTCTAGGTTATTGTGACACAGGTCACGAATGCTGGAGGTTACTGTGGGCCTCATACCTCTCTCGAAGGCCAGAGGGGCGTTGGGTCCAACCAGCATGGCCACGGCTCCGGCTCCCCCTGTTGGTCTGGCGCTGCCCGTGGCATAAACAGCAATGTCACCCGCAACAACCAGAGCATACCGACCTGTCACATCAAATCATATTAGAGCCTACATACAACTCAAAATGAAGCAGTATTGGATACATCAAGTCTTTTCATTGTATGAACTGCATATTCACAATTCACCAAATAAGAGCTTAAAGGAGTAGTTCACTTCCAGAACAAGAATTTACAGACAATGTACTCACCCCCTTGTCATCCAAGATGTTCATGTCTTTATTTCTTTAGTCATTAAAAAAAATATGTTTAAGGAAAAATTTTCAGGAATGTTCTCCATATACAGTAGTGGACTTCAATGGCACCTGATAGTTTGAACTTCCAAAATGCAATTTAAATGCAGCTTCAAAGGGCTCTAAATGATCCCAGCCGAGAAAGAAGTGTCTAATTTTCTAAAAGAAAAATACAATTTAGTTATTTTTTAACCTCAAACGCTCGTCTTGTCTAGCTCTGGATGAACTCTGTGTATTCCGGTTCAAGACAGTTAGGGTATGTCGAAAAACTCCCATCTCATTTTCTTCTCCAACTTTAAAATCGTCCTACATCGCTGTTTTACCTTTTTTGTAAAGGGCGTTTGATCTTCTTTGCACGTTCACTTTGTAAACACTGGGTTGGTACTTCAGCAGCGATGTAGGATGATTTTGAAGTTGGAAGAGAAAATGAGATGGGAGTTTTTTCGACATACCCTAACTATATTGATAGAGTTGATGCAGAGCTTGACAAGCAAGCATTTGAGGTTAAAAACTGTAATTTTTTTTTAGAAAATAACTGATCGTTTCGCTAGATAAGACCCTTCTTCCTCGTCTGGGATCGTTTAGAGCCCTTTGAAGCTGCATTTAAACTGCATTTTGGAAGTTCAAACTCGGGGGCACCATAGAAGTCCATTAAATGGAGAGAAATCCTGAAATGCTTTCCTCAAAAAACAATTTCCTTACAACTGAAGAAAAACAAAAACAAAACATGAGCATCTTGAATGACTAGGGGGTGAGTAAATAATCTGTAATTTTTTGTTCTGGAAGTGAACTAATCCTTTAAATAAATCAAATGTTTTCAAGTGTGTTTTAGGACTATGACGACTGCTTTGCATCATTACATTATGCACATAATAATTAAGGATATTATTGAATACCAGTGTTGGGGGTAACGCATTACAAGTAACACAATCAGATTACTTTTTTCAAAGTAACTTGTAAAGTAATGCATTACTTTATAATTTACAAGAAGATATATCTGAGTTACTTTTCCAAATAAGTAGTGTCAGTTACTTTTTCCCCCATCTATTGATTAAAAGCTCTCCTGTCCCCATGTTGAGAGAAATCGGGAGTAATATGTTACTTTAGTTCTAGAATAAACGTGATCATGCATTAATTCATCTCACTCAAAATGAATGAAAACAGTGAAATGCAACTCAGAATATGTAATAATTAAATATGTTAAATAATACAAATATCCTTTATTTAATCCCATTTTATTAACCAGTGCCTTTGCTTCTGACCTTTGATGATCCCATGCAACCATACTAATAAGCTAAAATTACTCAAAATAAAACTAACACTTGTTTTTGTTTTTCTGAAGAGTGTTGAGCTGCAGTCTACTGTACAGACATGAATTAATTTTTTCTTCAGCCTGAGACTTTTGGAGTGAAAAGGGCTTTTAAATTTGCCAAAAATAGAACTTTTTATATTAAAAAGCAAACCCTGGCCAGATTCAAAAAGTAACGCAAAAGTAATGCAATTACATAGTATAACAATTTTAAAAAATGTGTTTAACTGCAAAAAAAGATATCGTTCCTAAAAACAGCTAAATTTAATTATAAATACTATTTTTCTTTCGATTATTTTCTTGGGATGTTTTATTTCATTTTATTTTGATTCCTCAAACTATGAGTGAGAAACGCACCGTCCCAGGAGCTGGACTCCACCCAGTTGACGGCGTTGAAGAGAGCAGCGGTTCCTCCGTAGCAGGCGTTAGTCGTGTCTACTCCCTCCACGTCAGTGTTACCCGACTCTTCGAAGAGCTGCATCAGGACAGTTTTGGTGGATTTGGACTTATCGATGATGGTTTCCGTGCCCACCTCCAGCCGACCCACGCTCTCGTACGACAGGCCGTTCCGTTCCATCAAGCGCTGCACCACCGTCAGACACAGAGAGTTGATGTCCTCCCGATCCGAGCAGAAGCCCATGCGTGCCTGGCCCAGCCCAACAGTGTATTTACCGGCTCCGAC